>NC_069499.1:1229965721-1230238221 GCF_027579735.1 Bombina bombina
TATATATATATATATATATATATATATATATATATATATATATATATATATATATATATATATATATATATACAGCCACCAGTCAGCATCTAGAACCTAGGTTCTTTGCTGCTCCTCAGCTTACCTAGATAAACCTTTCAGCAAAGGATAACAAAAGGAGGAAGCAAATTAAATAGAAGTAAATTGGAAAGTTGTTTAAAATCACATGCTCTTTCTGAATCATGAAATAAAAAATGTGGGTTTCATGTCCCTTTAAACACAGTGTATCCTTAGTGTTAATTTGTTATATGCTAATTAGGATCATTGAAATAAAAATTTGCATTGCAATTTGATCGCTTGGGTGAAAGATACCTGACACAAACCAGATATCTGGTAACAGCACTTAAAGGGACAGTCTAGTCCAAAAGAAAGTTTCATGATTCAAATAGGGCATGTCATTTTAAACAATTTTCCAATTTACTTTTATCACAAATTTTTCATTGTTCTCTTGGTATTCATAGTTGAAAGCTAAACCTAGGAGGTTCATATGCTAATTCTAAGCCCTTGAAGGCCGCCTCTTCTCTCAGGGCATTTTGATAGTTTTTTACCACTAGAGGGTGTTAATTCATGTGCGTCATATAGATAACACTGTGCTTACGCACATGAAGTTCCAGAGAGCCAGCACTGATTGGCTAAAATGCATGTCTGTCAAAAGAACTGAAATAAGAGGCAGTTTGCAGAGGCTTAGAAACAAGATAATCACAGAGATAAAAAGTGTATTTATATAACTGTGTTGGTTATGCAAAACTAGGGAATGGGTGATTAAGGGATTATCTATCGTTTAAAATAGGGATGCACCGATACCGATACTAGTATTGGTATCGGTGCCGATACTAAGCATTTGCACGAGTACTTGTGGAAAATGCTCCGATACCTCAACCGATACTTTTGGGCAGCATTGTGAGGTAAGGAGGTACGCGACGCAAGGGAGCTTCTGCCCTTAATGTGCCCAGAGCCGCACTAACAAAAATGTTGTGAGAGAGCGCTACAGTAGAGGGGGCGGACCCACGCTGTGAGGGAAGGAGGGACGCGACGCAAGGGAGCTTCTGCTCTTAATGTGCTCAAAGCTGCACTAACATAAATGTTTCCAGAGAACGTTACAGTAGAGGGGGCGGACCCACGCTGTGAGGGAAGGGACGCAACGCAAGGGAGCTTCTGCCCTTAATGTGCCCAGAGCCGGGCTACCATAAATGTTTCAGGAAAGCACGATACAGTGGAGGGGGCGGACCCAGTGAGATAGTGTGACCAGGCTCCCTGTAATTGCACTAACATGTCAGCGATGGTGCGTAAACGAGCTGGAACAGGTACATTTATCAGTACAGCCTTTCATGATACTTGTCTTTCTATTTTCTATTTTCCCCCTGAGGTGCAAATCAATTACAACATAATCTTAACGTGACCACTGTTTTCTTTCACCCATGGGTATGTGAAAATTGCTTAACTTCAAGTATTTTCATTCCCCTTATTGAGTTTGTAACTACTATGTACTATCTATAGATCAATGATTGATCATGAATCTTCTATTGACTAGAAATGCTATACCAGTGCCCTTTTTTCCCCCCTTTTTTTCTATTTTCCCACCTTCACTTTCTGTAATACATGCCCCTGACAGTATTCTTGTACTGACAGTATGTAACTGTGAAAGGGAAGTAGGTGCAGCTAGCAGCATTTAAATACATCACGTGATGTACCTTCTGCTCTCTCCTGTACACCGTTACCAATCATCATTCTTTATGCTCTTCAGTTACTTTCTTCTTGGATTCATTTACTGATCTACTGGTAGCCCACTCACTTTGTAATGTATAATCTGTATTGCTTTATAGCTACCTGTTACACCACAAAGCCTCCACTGATATTCTCAGATCACACATTTTTTATATTATGGAATTTAAAACCAAAGTAAATCTATCAGTTTTATTTATTAGTTGTCGTTGATATAAGTTTAGGGGATAGTAGTGTAATTCACTTGAAAACATGCACACTAAGCTAATACACAAATAAATATATCTGCAGTGACAATTTTCTTATTCCTTAGTCTTTCTGTGAAGTTTATATTAACTTAGTGAGATCACTCATGCTTCAGTGCCTATAGGATGCAGAGTGCAAATGAAAAATGCAACGTTGTTTCTCACTGGAGAGGCTACTCCACTTATTAATATTTTATTTAACATGTTCTATGAAATGAACGTGAGTATTTACAACTTCGTTACAACAAGGAAATAAAACTGGTGTTATATATTCCATAATGTCTTTTGAGTTACATTTCTTCATACTTATAGAAAAAGCTATTTTAAATCCTAAAATAGTCTGTATTGTGCTTGGGAAATTGTCACATGACAATAAAAAAAGTATCGGTAATTGGTATCGGCGAGTACTTGAAAAAAAAAAGTATCGGTACTTGTACTCGGCCTTAAAAAAATGGTATCGGTGCAACTCTAGTTTAAAACAATAAAAATGCTGGTGTAGACTGTCCCTTTAAAGGACACTGGCGTGATATCCTTTTTTATGCAGCTTTGCATGTCAATATATAAAATTGTACCAACTACCCTGTATTATACAGGCAAAATGCATTTCTTTCCTAAATGTTACCATCAATGTTTTGAAAATATATTCATATTAACAATTTAAAATCCAATATTTTCAAAGAATTACAATTATCTTAAACAAATATGCTCCATGTTGCACCCTCTGAAATAAAACTTAGATTTGAGAAATTGTAGGAAAATAGGAACAAACCCTTTCCCAACTCTAAATACTTTGGTAATACCTTGTCCTTCCTTAGGCTGAACACCTCTGGCTTGGATGTTTATGAGTCAACTGATTATGTGATGAATAGCTATTCAGTTGTAATCAAGAGGGACATTTGGCACTGGCTGGAAAGCTGATTAACAAGTGAGATGTGAATTTAGTTGCTCTGAGGAGTGCTACTTTTACACCACTTAAACTCAATGTACTCTAATACAGGACATGTATGATTTGTCACAAGTTATTTGTTTTGTTAAAACATTTTAGTGCCTGATGCCTAAACAATCCATTACTGCTAGGAAGTCCATGACGGCATAATCTAAAGGCACATTTTACATTGTTAGCTGTAAATCTCATTTAGGCCCCGATATTCAAAACCTCTCTGCTCAGGTGAGATATTCTAAAATTATCCTCCAGCACTGCGAGATCCCTAGTGAAATTTTCAAAAGGCAGATTTTACTTAACTTTTCCAAGGGGCGTTCCCTGCATTTTTGACATTGCATAAGAATTAGTGCAGCTTAGGGGGTAAGTCACGCTGCGATGGACAGCCGATTGTAAATATATATGTATATGAGCATATACATATATTTTTACTGGGAACATACAGTTCCCATAGACCACAATGTAAAGGCCAACTTTCAGCCCTCATAACTGCTTCTGGCAGTTATTTTTTTTAAAAATAAAAATGATAATTTTTAAGAAACTACACACCACTGTGTTTTCTATTAACCCCTTAACGAACAGTATGCCCTGGGCCTCCCTCTGACGCGATCTCGCTAAAAGTAGCGAGATTGCGCTATTTCTGCATGCCCCATAGACTGGCAGAGTTACAAATGCAGAAAGGGACACAAAGTGGTGCCCATCGCTGGAGGGGGGCGGGAGCAGGTGGGACCGCTAAACTCCTCTACTCCTAGAGAGGCAGGGAGAGGGAAGGAGAGGAGTCAGAGGTAGCTTCTATAGTGCAGGGGGGGGGGGGTAGGGTAATGAGGGGGGCAGCTACACTACAGAAAAGATTTTTTTTTATTTTTTATTATTAAATGAAAATGGGTAGTGGCAGACAGCTGCCAGTAATTAAGATGGCAGAAACTAGTTAGAGGTGTGAGGGTTAGATAGCTTTTTGGGAGGGATCAGGGAGGTGGGAAGGTAAGGAGTTAATCCTACACTACATATTGGAGGCAAATCATGCCTCCAATATCCCCATCCCATGACACCTCACAATTGTGCCTGGTACCAAGAACCATGATTTGCATTATTTGCTTAATGCCATACTGCAGCACTGCACTTTGCACTTCTCATGGCATGGTAGGAATTGTACTGATGAGTACAACAATATACATATGTATATGCTCACTATGGTGGTGAGATACTTTGATAAATGCATGCTAATATATACTGCTCAGACTTTATAATGATCCTAATACAAAAGACCAAATTTGGCCTCTGGTCCTTATGTTGGATAAGTGTTAACAGATGATCTGAAGAAGAGGCTCCAGATACTATGTCATCATACTGATAATGTATCAACGGCTCTGATAAAAATAGTAATTAAATCAACATTTTCAGACTGATTTCAATGTACACACACTGATCTGCTATACATGCTCAGGTCTATGATAAAAAAAAAAAAAGTTTTTTTCTGCAGAAAGCTGTTCCTAGCAGAGCTCAATTCCTAGACAGAATTCATTTTGGAAAATGTCCAGAAAATAAAAACAAACAAAACTCCTTGGGAACCAGCCAGCCAACTAAACGTATCTGACTTAATCCTTACACGTCTCAGACAGTAAAACAGCTCTGTTATATCACAGCTATTTGTGCTCCAGCTAAATCAATCTGTTGTAGTGGTATGTATGTATGTATGTATGTATGTATGTATGTATGTATGTATGTATGTATGTATGTATACCCCTACCTATCCATCCATATATAATACATAAACACATATATAGAAGTTGGAAAAAAAAGCTTATAAAGGCTTTATCTACAAAAATCCAAACAAACATAGAGGTGAAGTTAGGAGAATCATTAGATTATGTAAAATTGATTGAACAGATGCATAGGAAAACAACTATATGGAACTACCAATATTTTTATTAAATAAAGTTTTTATTTTGTATTTTTTGTTATTCGGTTATTCAGAGCCAGACAATGGTGTTTATAGATGAATGCAGAAGAATCTAAAAGTTAAATGCCATCAGCAAAAAAGTTGATAGCACAGTAGAAGCAACTAAAACAAGTAACATACTTGCCTAACAACATAGATTACTCATAACTATTACAAATGTATCATATGAATACAAAACAAAGAGGCCTGTTTTGAAGAACCTGAGATGTACAGGGGAAATCAATTAAGTCTCACCTCAAGCAATACCCATGTTCCTTGATTTTTTTTTTAAAAGAAAAACAGTGCTGAGAAGTGAAACTAATCTGATAGATGTATATTATTAAGTCAGACAAGATTTTAGTTAGAATATATGTTGGTATGCATTATTATTTCCAAGCCACAAGTCTATTCTCTGTTGCAGGTAAGGGGTAGTAGAGGAATAATGTTGGGTTATAACCAATGCTTCACTAACATTGCTTAGTAATATAAGTAGTTTGGGCTTTAGTGAGTTTGAAGCGCTACAGTTCTATAATACTATTTTTTTTACTGCCTTTTCCAACCAAAGGTTTGCATTGCATCCATGAGAGAGAAAAAATATATAAAAAATAAATAAAAATAAATTAACTGAGACAGGCCAGGAAACGTTAGTATTGACTTTCACATCACAAGACTGTTGTGTGATTTCTTATCTATCAGTGATAGTATGGGTTCAGGTAAATATTAATATTCTTGTGTTGAATCCCTTTTTTTTTTTTATCGTTGCAGCTGTAGTGTATTTTTTTTTTACATACATACCCACCACTACAGCTACATCAATAAAAAAAGAGATTCAACACAAGAATAGTAGTCACTGTTTTACATGAAAATCAATTTTGTTTGCATCCCCAAATTTCTGATGCTTAGCACATGCACAAGTAGATCCCATCTCACTAAATTATAGTTGCCCCGGCCTAAAGGGCTTTGTGTCCCTGCAGCTCTGACTGCATGAAAATACTGTTTTAAAAGTAATATAAAGTTATATACATTCTGTGCTTTGTTTCCGTTATAACTCTCATGGGCTAATACATATTTTAAAGTCAGCCCCATCATCTGAAATTGCAGAGAGTGCTCTGAAACAATAAACTGGGATTACTAAGGTACTCTGCATCCCTGGATTGTTTAACATTTCTGTGAAATGCTTGTATGCTATAATTTATAGGTTGTTATTTTATTTTTAAGAAAAGGATGACTTTGATTACATTGCATCTGTTACTTATAAAGTGTAAAGAAATACCGAACACCCAAAAAAAAAAAAAAAAAAAAAAAAAAAAAAAAAAAAAAAAAAAAAAGTGTATGAGGACATGCTGATAGCCCATTACTAAATATCTAAAACTAGTTTTTGGGGAAATTCTTAAAACAATACTGTGAGGTATTAAAATTGCTCCCCAGAAATTTTTTTTGTAAACTTAACAATAACTATATGTCTGAAAAAAAATAACAGGACCAGCACGCACTTCATAGGAATGTCCTTTTAAATCACTCTAAGGTGAATGTAGGTGCAAACCTGGAGGACCTTCCTTTCCAAAGTCCCGGTAAATGTATTGAAATAGAACACAGAGGTAGCACTCTGTGGGGCAACAGCACCTTTATTGCGCAACGTTTCGGGGCTCCTGCCCCTTTATCAAGCTCGATAAAGGGGCAGAAGACCCAAAACGTTGCTCAATAAATGTGCTGTTGCTCCACATAGAGTGCTACCTCTGTGTTCTATTTCATTACAATAACTATTTGTCTTACAGAACTAGATCTTATGGACTTTTGTAAAATGCCTAGCAAAATACAATGTTACCATGACTTTAATAAGTACTAAATGTTAGTTTCCCACAAACACTACAGTAGTTCAAAGGTCAATTTCCTCATTAACATAGAACTGTCAAATAAATACTGGAAAAAAGCCCAGACAGACAACTTACAAATACATTGAGCAGCATTTTAGGTAAAAATAAATCAGGTAAAGCCATAAGGAGAAATAGGTTCAGCACCAGAAAACAAATACTGAAAGATTACATGAGTGTATCAATTATTTCAAGGGACAATTGAACTGTAGCAGTGTGAAATATGCATTTCTTCAGGTTTCAATTTTAAATAAATACATTTTTTGCAGCATTGTCTTTTAGAAAACTTTCCAGTGTGATTGAGGCCTCTCATATAATAGCATTTTCGTTTATCCTCACCACCACCACTCAACAACATTGTCTCACCTTAAAGGAACATAAAGGAGCAAATGATAAAATGCCTTAATGTGCTTGCAGACAGCAATATGTTAAAGGTGTTGAACATGTTAAAAGGATGTTAGTCTTTTTTTATTTATGTATTAGAATGTGTTCATATAAAAGGTTTTAAATGGGTTTAAAAGCCATCCTTTGCTCTGGCCAATTAGGAACCGATAAGCAATCTGCCCATGTCAACCAATTACTGTGCATAAGTCAGTTGCACTCCACGCTCAGAGGCGAGTGGAAGACTACCAATTCCAGAGTTAAATTACTGAAAAATCAGACAAAATAATCAATGTGCATTGTATATTTTTTTATTATGCATAAGTTAACATGTTATGGTGATCGAATGTTGACTTTATGGACCTTTATAGTCAGCTCTGGATTAAGGCAATGTAATTCTCATCCTGAGCTAAATGCGTCCATTCATTGGAGACTATACACAAACGCCATCCCTGATTGGAGCTAAACACTACCACTGAGCCAAACTAGTAGTGCATTTAGGGCCAGATTTACAGCCTGAAGCACAACCCCCCCCCCCCCCAAGCACACGGCCCACCGTTCACCACTATGCCAGCAACCTTAACTAAGATGGTCATCAGCAGTGAAATAACAGCACCGCGAGTGCACACTGCCATCTTTATTAAGGCCACCACAAGCATTGCTCATGTGTGGGTGAAGCCATACATTGTACATGCATAATACTCTCGAGGACCCAAACAAATATGGCCACCGCTTATGCACAGTGCTGTTATTTCACTGCCAGCAGCCATCTTGGCTAAGGTCACTGGCTGACTCATATTTATAATATACAGAGACATGTATCTAGCTCAACTGGGAGTATTTTTGGAACAATGTATAGTTTTGCTTATTTTTTAATAAAATTGTGCTGATTTTCAGACTCCTAACCAAGCCCCAAAATATCAGGTGTAAACCCAAGTCTACAGACTCCAGCTTGATCCTGTTTGTGTAAAGGGTCTTTTCAAAAGCAGGGGAGGATCTCTGCTTTCTCAGCCCCTTTCAGTGGGTGTCCCAACCTAACCTCATCAACAGTGCTAAACTTAAAATTTTTATACTGGATTTTTATTTATAGTAGTGTCAATTGCATGCAATTATGTGAAAATTGGTGTATACTGTCCCTTTAACTATGATTAACCTACTCCCTACTTTCCCTTACCTTTAATACCTCTCTAGCTCAAAACACTGACTCACCAATGATACCTTACTCCACTGGTCTACATAGAGTCAAAATCTTTTACTCTGAAGACACTTATTTAGGGTTTCTCTTTACAAGAATAAAAAACTTTGCTTGCAGCAGCGGTGAAGATAATTTGTGGTTTAGGTGTGGTTACTTTACACATAGGGATAGTTGTAAATGAGTTTGCCCATTGCTCTAAATCAGTGATTTTTAACCTTTTTTGCCGTGGCACACTTTTTTACATAAAAAAAAATCATGTGGCACACCACCATCCCAAAATTTAAAAAAAATATCACACATTGTAGCCCAATAGTAAATATATATATATATATATATATATATATATATATATATATATATATATATATATATATATATATACACACATACACATACACATACACATACATACACACACACTGCATGCATTGTGCTGTTATGCCATGCCTCCTACAAACTACACCTGCACTGGGAGTAAAAAAACAAACAAAGTTTAAAAAAATATGTCACACTGTTGTCAGTCTGCCGAGGCACACCTGAGGATCTCTCATGGCACACTAGTGTGCCACGGCACACTGGTTGAAAATCACTGCTCTAAATAATGACTGTCTAGTTTGTTTATAAAGAATAATGAACGTGTCTTATTTTTTCCACTACACATAAACATTTTATATTACAATCTCAAACTATTTTATGGCCCTTTACAGAAAGAAGGGGGGCAAGCTGCACCCTTATCTTTCATACTACATATGTGTGAGCCACACCTGTTCATACCACAGCACAGTGGGAGCCTTGAACTTTTGATTGGTTAGCAAGTGCCCTTCTCAGGAAACAGACAAAGTAGAAAAGATATACTAAAATAAATACTATTTATTTTGTATTTGTTCCTGTACTTTTACCCTGATGGAGGTTTTATATGATGAGTGTGTTTAAGGCATTGGACTTTATGAGATATATATATAAAAAAAAATACAAAGATTAAAAAAAAAAAAAATGCTCTATCAACTGGCGTGTGCACAAGATAGTTTGTGAAACATTTGCGGGCATAATTTGTTCCTGCACCTTTAAATGGCCATCAAATTAATAGTGCTTTTCAGAAAATATTTTTTGCAATATCTACTCATATACAAAAATGCTGCAATTGTTAAACGTTTCTTGTGAAATCTTATTCTGCAAATTGAAAAAAAATAAAAATATAATTCGCTTATGGCATCTATTTTCCACTTTCTTTGTTTGAATCTATATAAATGAATTAAAACCAGAACCAAAGTACATAATAGCTATTCCAAATGCACATCTGCTCAAATTCCAAAAGAATGCTGAATTTGCACTTTTCCAAGTCACTACTATTATTTCTTACAAATTACCAGTACAGTTAGATTGCCAGCTTTATGGTTAGATATATATATATATATATATATATATCGTTCCAGAAAGAATGGTTGTAAATTGAAACCCAGTTTATAATGTAAGTCAATGGGCAGTGAGGGAGATAGGTTCCAGGCCCCTCTCAAAATTGTCATAAGTAACACCTAATACATTATTTTTAAAGCTTTGAAATGAAGACTTTAAATGCTAAACAGCATTATAAACCTACTAAAATAATCACACAACACAGAATATATAATTAAACTAAGTTAAATGAACAAAAACATTTGCTAAACAGCATTATAAACCAAATAAAATAATCACACAACAGAGACTTCACTTGAATTTTTCTGCAAACATTTCTTTCTATGCATTCCAATCTGGACTGATTTATAGACAGGAAGATCTTGTTCCTTTGAAATCTGCTCGATAGCTCAGGTCTGGTTAAAGTGATTAATTTCAGCTTGGTTTGCTGCAACACAAGTGGACAGCTCCACCTACTGGCTATTTTAATAAATGAACTGCTTCTCAATGCTTTTCAATAGCAGTCACATGACTGGAAAAAAAGTTGTTATTCTGAAACGAACCGTTCTAAAGGTTCAATTTACACCGTTTCAGAATAACAACCTATATATATATATATATATATATATTACAGTATTATAATTTCTACAATTACAGAGTAGGATCAGATCAGAATTTATATTCACTAAGTAATTTAAAGAACAATGCTGTGAAAGAGAAATCTTTGTAATTCCTGTGTTAACCTATATTGCACATTCACTAGTATGTGGACAGCTCCCTCACATTTTAGTGAATTCTCTACACAATTACAATGGATTCAGACTTTTCAGTGAATCAAAAACTGAGAGCTTTAAGTTACAAATGAGAAAATGTCTAATTATATTTTGTTATTCAATGCAGCATATTTATTGATATGTTAACAGAATTACAATAAGGCTTTTGAACAAAATCAAACAAAAACGGGAAGAAAGAAAGAGATCTGGTAGTGTACAAACACACATGCTAAAAACTAAGCGAGCCAATCAGCCAATCCCTTCTAGTAGATATATTATGAATGACTTGTCACTACAGCTAATGGACCAAAATAGGATTAGTCTCACTAACACTACTGGATAGAGAGTAAAACATAATACCCTCGGGTATCAACCTTCAGCTGATGTCGTCATTACCTGCTCACAATTTATTTATTCAAACATAGTTATTATTGAATGTTTTTAGTAACACACTGAGTGCTTCTCAATCTATCGTGCTCCTTTACTATTATATGGATCCAGCAATGTGGAAACAGCACCAGTATCTGACTTTAACCCCTAGGAATCCATATTCTGTTAAATGTGTGCAGCATATTGTTCTATGGAAGCCATTCACATATTTCCAGTCTTTACTAAATAGATTGTATAGAACAGCATAAGAATGATTGGAAGTTAGAAAGGCTGCATGGATATTGATGAAATGTCAATTATATCTCACCAACAATAGTATTACATACATATAAAGGTAGGCTGATGGTTCCATAGTAAAATGCTGGGGCCCTCTGTACTTGCATTCATACACAGTACTATGTGCAACTGCTGGGCATATTAGCTCAGAGATTCCCTGCTGATAAGTTCTCCTTAGGGTAGGTCGCTTACCTGTGATAAACACTGTCTTTCCCTTCGCCTGCAGCAGCTTCCTTGGCGTTGCCCTACCCAGCACCCACCAACAGGCAGTGCTCAAGCACAGTATCCCCAGAGACACCGGCAGGTACAGGTGGCACAGCCAGTCCAGGAGTACCAGGGGCAACACATAGAGCATCAACAAGGGGATCAAACCCATGTCAGAGCTGGAAAACCTTAAAAACAACAGGCAGGAGAACAGGAGCCACACGACTGCGTGAGCCCAGAGTGAAGGGGAGGATGCCAGCTCCATGACAGAAGTGAGAAGAAGTCAGGTAAAGGGACAAATGAAAGAAAAGTTCAAGAGTTAAAAAAAGAAGGCAAACCTGGCGGGATGTGAAGACAAATACAATATATATAAGAGGAGGCTTAGAAAAGCGTGAGAATCTGAGGAGAGGTGTTGGGTAGAGTTAGCGGAGTAGGGGTGTGAGCAGAGGGACTAGGACAACAGTGAAAAAGTGCAGTGCCAGTGAGGCTGTAAGCGTGTGCACTGCAGAGGTTAGCTTGAGTTCAGCACAGAGGGAACCTTGCAGGGGTGAAGCAGGTACAGCACGAGCACACAACTCCTGCGCAAAGTCATGCAAGGCTGTGCCAAGCCCTCACAGCCACTCCGGGCTATTTATAAAGCAGCAACCGGCAGAGGGAGGGAGTGGCCTGGGTAATCTGCTCGCCAATGACTGACTGCATGCTGTGTGCGGGTCAGCGCGGGCTCAGGCTTCCTCTTCACTTATGCCCCGAGTTCCCTAGAATGGTGAGCGGTAGAGGTTTCTATGGAGCACGTGATATAGCAATATACTGTGCTTGTAGTGTACATTCTGTGTATGTTACCGTATTGGCTGTCACTGATCTCTAATGCGTCACGCCTCTGAATTTAAAGTACAGTATTTCAAAGTACACGCTAAACTTACAGTACCACCTGATGCTCTTTTAGGCACAATACTGTAACTAACTGTACTGCAGTCATTGGGCGCTCTTCTCCCTGACTCTTCTGACTGCGACTAAATGAAATGAATCCAGGACAGAGTATGTTACTGCCCTGTGGGGAAGGGGTCATGGACCACGCCACCAGGGATGATATATTTGTATTTTATATACAAAGCTAACTGGCTTCTTTGACTCGGCTAATTGATCACGGGACCTTGTCCCTAATACCTCTATGCAATAAGCTGCTCACTGTTGGTAATGACGGATTATTAGACCCAATACAGAGTTATAAAATGATAAACCTGTTGGGATCCTACTTTAACATACCAGCGTATATACTAAAGTCCATATAGGAACTGCTAGATTTTGTTTTTTAAATCTGTGATCCTTAATTCCCTTAATCAAGGGAGACAAAGCCCCCATAATAGAATTTGAGCCCCATTTCCAGCAATGTGTGCAACTTAAAGGGACATTGTACTCAAACATTTTTATCTTGCATATGAAAAAGCAGCACATTTAAAAAAATACGTTGTTTTTTTTTTTTTTTAAAAGATTAAAGGAACATGAAACCTAACATTTTCTTTCGTTATTCAGATAGAGTATGCATTTTAAACAAATTTCCACTTTACGGCTATTATCAAAATTGCTTCGTTCTATTGGTAACCTTTGTTGAAGGAGCAGCAGTGAACTACTGTGAACTAAATGAACACTTTTTGGGGCGAACCAACAACAAGAGGCATATATGTGCAGTCAACAATCAGCAGATAGTTCCCAATAGTGCATTGCTGGTCCTCTGCCTTAAATGGTATGCTTTTCAAAAAAGTATACGAAGAGAACAAATCCAGTTAAAAATCCATGCTCTATCTGAATTATGAAAGAAAACAATTGTTTAGTTTCATGTCCTTTAAGTAAAAGCTGCTTCCATTTTAAAGCTAATATTTCTGTATTACTACTGCGCTTCCTACTAGTCTGCACTAGCTGACAAGGATACTTTCTACTACTTTACGGTTGGAGAGGGACACTTTTGTAAGTATGTCAAGAAAGCTTTGGTTTATTCAGGAAAGGAACCTACATTTTTAAATCTACTCTTTTTACGGTAAAGGGACATAAAACCCATTTTTTTCTAAACAACATTCCTATTTACTTCTGTTATCAAATGTTCTTTGTTTTTTTTGTTATCCTTTGTTGAAAAGCAGTACAGTAAGCTTATTAGTGTGCACGTGTCTGAAGCTCTATATGGCAGCAGTTTTGCAACAATGTTAACAAAGCAAATTTGATAATAGAAGTAAATTGGAAACTTTTACAAAATTGTATTCTCTATCTGAATAATACATTTTTTTGGGGGGGTTAATGTCCCTTTAAAGAAAAATGTTGACTTCAATGTCCCTTTAAGTCAAGTAAGCAAAAGTTTCACATAGCTGTGGTGGTACAAACTGAAGTAAACATGCAGCCAAAGAACCTACAATTAATCAGAAGGTTCAGATCGGATTCTAATTGTTTTTCCTTAAAGGGTTACTGGAGTGAATGTTTGATTGTTCTCAAATTGCTCATAAGAGATTCTATTAAACTGCACAGAGAGGACTTTCAGTTGATGCACAGGATTATTTGGGTTCTTTTTTTGTTGCACCAACATAAAGTTTGATACAAAAAGTTTGCAATACCCAGATTTAATATGAAACAATTATAATCAAAATGAAGAACATTAAGAAGCTTAATTGTGCTTTGATTTTGTGATTCCATAAATAACTATACATGAAACACCTTGTTTAGCTACATGCTTTTCTACTCCATGTTTTCCACTTTCCCCCTCCTTAAAGGGACATTCAAGTCAAAATTAAACCTTCATGGTTTAGATAGAGCAGCAATTTTAAACAACTTTTCAATTTACTTAAATTAACAAAATGTGCAGTCTTTTTATATTTACACTTTTTGAGTCACCAGCTCCTACTGAGCATGTGCAAGAATTCACAGAATATACGTTTATGCATTTGTGATTGGCTGATTGCTATCACATGGTACAGGAGGAGTGAAAATAGACATAACTTTGAAATTTGTTATAAAAAAATCTACTACTCATTTGAAGTTCAGACTATGTGCTATTGCATTGTCTTTTTACCATGTATTTGTTGATTATGCAAATCTACTGTATTTACTGGTCCTTTAATCCCTTAACGACTAGTGTCGTACCCTGTACGATGCTGGTCATTATGCCCTTAAGGACCAGCGACGTTCCCTGTACGTCGCTGCAGTCCTTAGCTTCTCTCAGCTGCAATCTCACTAAAAATTTCGAGATTGCGCTATTTCTGCATGCCCCACGAGTGGGGCATTGCAGAAATAGATTTGCAGAGTTACCCGATGCAGAGAGGGCCACTCTGTGGCCCTCTCTGCATCGGAAAGCGGTGGTCCGATCGTTGGTGGGTGGGAGCAATAGCAGGGAGGCAGGTGGGCGGGCCATCGCCGGTGCGTGTTACGGATCATTTCCGTAAGCGTGCACAGATGTGGGGGGTGGGGCTCAGGAGCGTGTGAACGTGCATGTGCGCGCGCACAGTGAACAAATAATGCACACTTGCACAGAACACAGCGCAGCCAAAGGAGGGAGAGGGTAAAGGGAAAACATTTTTGGAAAGGGATCCGGGAGGGGGAGGGGGGGAAGCTACACTACAGAAAATAAGGGATTTTATTTATTTTTTTACAAAAAAGGGCAAATTTATAAGCAAACCGGGTACTTTCAGACAGCTGCCAGTACCTAAGATGACGGCCAATAGGTCGAGGGGGGAGGCTTAGGGCTCGATGACTGAAAGCTCTCTGGGCTGGCGAGATTATTAATGAATGCTCGCCAGTCCTTTTATTTCCCTGGTGGAATGATCTAAAGCCATTTTTTACCCTGAAAACAGGGTGTCTCTCTAAGGGGCGTATACTGCATTTTCATATGAAATGTGCACAACATAATTCGTATTTTAAACATTATACAAAACAAATATTTGAACCATTCACACAGAAATAAGCAGGGAAAAATTGTATTGTTAAGGTGCATCAAAAATCGTAACAAAATTCTTCACAAATTTTTCAGAAAACTTTACGCCGCACCACAGATTGATGTGTTTAACAAAGAGAGGTTCTGGGAAACAATTCGGCTCCCGGTGTTGTCTGTACAAGAGGCTGAAAATCTTAATCAACCTATTACTAGCGCAGAAGTAAGTCAAGCTATTGACAAATTGAGAGTGGGCAAAGCAGCCGGCCCAGACTTACTCCCGGCTGAACTATACAAAATTCTCAGAGATGAGTTGAACATATCTTTGGTAAATATTTTTAATGATTATCTATGTAAGGGTAAAACACCATCAAAATACTTCGCAGAATCTAAAATTACTTTGATCCCAAAAAAGGGCAAAGATCCTGAGTTAGTTGACTCGTATCGATCTATTTCATTGCTAAACTCAGATTACAAGATATTTACTTCTATCTTGGCACACAGACTTAATTTAACTTTGGGACCACTGATCCATGGTGACCAGGTCGGCTTTATGACACATCGAAACGCTGCGGCTAGTATTCGCAAAATCTTTTTACTTATAGATTTTTTCCAAACAACACGTTCAGATGGACAGGTAGATCCCGCTATCCTATCTCTTGACGCCCAAAAGGCTTTTGACTCTATCACATGGGATCACTTATTCCATGTCATGAACCAATTTGGATTCAGCGGGCAGTTCTCTAACTGTATTCGGGCCTTATATGCTAACGCGTCATCTGTATTATTGGTGAATGGTTCACCATCAGATCATTTCCCTATTAGGACCGGTACCCGTCAAGGATGCCCGATTTCACCTTTGTTGTTTAACTTGGCAATCGAACCCCTTGCGGTCAGGCTAAAACATCATCTTAACGGGATTTGTTTAGGAGATAACTATTTTAAATTATTACTTTATGCTGATGACCTGCTACTCTTTCTTAATAATCCACAATCGGAGATTCCTGGAATTTTAGAGATTATTGGTAAGTTTGGGTCATTTTCGGGCTACAAAATTAACGTTTCCAAATCCGACTTGCTCTGGTTAAACCCAGTAGCTCATTTAGATTACGTACCCCCGTTTAATGTGGCAGAACAATAAATCACCTATTTAGGTATTAACATCAGTAGAAATCCAGTGGAATGGTACACCCTTAACTATACCCCTTTATTAACTAAGATAGAAGCCGACTTCAGGAAATGGGCACATATACCACTATCACTTACTGCTAAAATTAACTTGATAAAGATGACTATCCTACCAAAAGTGTTGTATATTATGCAGAATATTCCTAATATGCTATCAAATTCAGACTTGAAATTATTGGACAGTTATATTAGGACTTTCATTTGGGGTAACGGTCGGAAACGTATTTCGCTACTCAAGCTGGCTCAACTTAAACGATTCGGTGGATTAGCTCTACCAATATTTTCAATCTACAATAAAATTTGTCTGGCTAAGGTAGCCATGGATTGGCTGACCGGTGGTTCACATGTGGCATTCTTCGATCTGGAACAAAAACTAGTCCACCCCTTTTCGCTCTGTGCTTTATTACACACCCCCCGTAAAAGTATACCAAGTAAGTTCAAGAAGAAGTATACACTGATAAATGTTATCACAGCCTGGCAATTTATTCGGTCCAGTATGGACGATAACCCTCTTATTTCCGAGGCTGTTCCTATTACGAAGAACCCATGCTTTACTCCTGGTCTAAATAATAAATTGTTTAATAGATGGGCGGCACAGGGTCTATCCCATCTAACTCAGTTATGAGATCTTGAGAGTACTTCCATATTTCCTTTTTCAGTTCTTAAAAACCGTTATCAAACCAATAACGCAGACTTTTATGCATATTTACAACTCCGACACTGGTATAATGCCTCCATTCAAAACCACACTAGAGAATGGACCAATGCCGCCATCAGAATGGGTTTGTCGCTATATAAACTAGGAAAACACTCAAGTAGTTATTGGTATAGAATGGTGCTAACACCAATGGGGGAACGAAACCTTGAAGATATATGTGCTAAGTGGTCCAATGCTAATCTAGCTTTGGATAGCTTCAAGTTGAAATCAAGTATAATTGCGGCCGAACGGGCAACCCTCTCGGCGTCATGGCGGGAATCACACTTTAAAATACTGAACCGTGTATACACTCCGCCAGCAAGCCTGAATAGTTGGTTTGGCAATTTATTAAATCTATGTCCACGATGCTGCTCTGATAGGGCCGACCTGGTTCACATGTTTTGGAGCTGTCCGAAAGTTTTACAATTTTGGCGCTGTGTGCAATTCTGGCTGAATAAGATACTAAGGTCACAAATAATACTTCACTTGGAGCAAATATTTTTTTTGACTGAAGCCTCTGACCACATACAAAATGTCTCCTTTGTTAACACCGCAATTCTTGGGGCCAGATATTTAATTCTGAAAAATTGGAAGGATAAACAAGCACCCACGATTAATAACCTATCATATTTACTACACTCACAATATATCATAGAACAGATGGATAATGTGGACAATGGCCCTAATCACCAGGGAAGATTTGCTAATAAGTGGTTAGAGTTTTTTAATTGGTACAGAATTACTTCATAAACTTGCAGGAAATTTCTTCTCAATCTTTTTACTTTTTTATAATTTTTTTTTTGTTTGTCTTGTTGTATTCCCCTGGCCAGCCCCCTCTCCCACACGGACCCTCAGGGCCAGTTACACATCCCAAAACTAGTGGACATACTGGTCTAGAGTCTAGAAACTGGTTTGTTTAGATTCAGCATAGATTGTATCACTAATGCAGTACACCTTCATCCTCGTTCTTTCACTTGTAGTGATGTTGATTTTTTGTAAATCTGATTGTGACTGCCATGTTCATGAAATTCTATAGATATACTTTGATAAAATGAGGTTAATAAAGAAATGTGTAATGTAGTAGAACAGACGCTATATGTATACTGCTCCTTAGAGAAGGATTTTGTTGATATGTTATTGCTTTTGGCTTTCTGTTTTTCTGTTTTGTTATTATAACCTCAATAAAAAATATATAAAATAAAAAAAAGAAAAAAATTTGGGTTTAGTGCCCCTTTTAAGTTAAGTTATTCATTTTTTCAGATCCGTTCGTTTTTTTAGAGTCCATTCTTTATTCATATGCATTATTCTATTCTGAACTTTAGAATAGAATAATGCATATGAATAAAGAATGGATCCGAAAAAACAATTTAATTTAACATAACTAATATGCCGCCGATTGCCGAAACAAAATTATCTAAAACCGCCGCCACCCACATTGCCGACACTAAATAAAGCTATTAACCACTAAACCACCGTCCCCCCACATCGCCAACACTACCTAAACCTATTAACCCCTAAACCGCACCCCCACACATCACTGACACTAACTAAATCACTAAATAAAGCCATTTACTCCTAAACTGCCGTTCCCCCCCCCGACATCGCCGACACTAACAAAACCTATTAACCTCTAGACCGCCATCCCCCCATATCGCCAACACTACCTAAACCTATTAACCCCTAAACCGCCATTCCCCGTCATCGCCGACACTAACTAAACCTATTAACCTCTAAACAACACCCCCACATCGCCGGCACTAACTAAATCACTAAATAAAGCTATTAATCCCTAAAGCGCCGTTCCCTGACATCGCCAAAACTAAATAAGCCTATTAACCCCTAAACCACAGTTCCCAAACATCGCCAACACTAACTAAACCTATTAACCCCTAAACCGCTGCCCCCACATCGCAACAGCCTAAATTAAACTATATTAACCCCTAAACCTAACACCACCTAACATAAACATAATTAAAATAGACCTAAATTAAAGTTACAATTATTAACTAACTACCTATTTAAAAATAAATACAAACTTACCTTTGAAATAAAAATAAAACCTAAGCTTACACTAATAAAACCTAACATTACTAAAAATAAAAAAACTAACTTTACTAAAAATAAAAAAGCCTAAGATTACAAAAAATGTATAACTACAATTACAAAAAATAATAAACACTAAAATTACAAAAAATAAAAAAAACTACCATTACAAAAAATAGCAAATTAAATTATCCAAAACAATAACAATTATTCCTATTCTAATACCCCGTTTTAAAGAAGAAAAAAAACACCACAAAATAAAAAACCCCTAATCCTATAATATAAAAGGCCAAGTGTGTTTGTCCAAAGCTGTCATGCGCAGTAGAGACAGCGCGAAGACAAACACACCTGGCCTTCAACACACTGACCTGACATCTGGGCCTGGGCCGACCGTGCATGAAAAGGGGCGGGGCCGGACGTGACGCGGGCCTGATGTTGGCGGGGCTGGGTGGGGCCGGTGTAATGTGGGCGGGGCCGTTGCAGATGGGAGAGAGAAAGCTCAAAAGAGGGGGGATAGAGAGAGAGAGAGCCAAAGAGGGGGGATAGAGAGAGGGAGAGAGACAGCAAAAGTGAGGGGGGAGAGAGAGAGCAAAATAGGGGAGATAGAGAGAGCAAAAGAGAGGGAGACAGCAAAAGAGAGGGGGAGAAAGGGTAGAGAGAGAGCAAAAGAGAGGGGATAGAGAGCAAAAGAGAGGGGGGAGAGCGCAAAAGAGGGGAGAGAGAGGGGGGATAGAGAGAGAGCAAAATAGGGGGGATAGAGAGAGAGCAAAAGAGGGGGATAGAGAGAGCAAAAAACTGGGGGATAGAGAGAGCAAAAGAGGGAGAGAGACAGCAAAAGAGAGGGGGGAGGTAGAGCAAAAGAAAGGGGAGATAGAGAGAGCAAAAGAGAGAGAGAGAGACAGCAAAAGAGAGGGGGAGAAAGGGGAGAGAGAGCAAAAGAAAGGGAGGAGAGCGTAAAAGAGGGGAGGGAGCGAGAGCGCAAAAGAGTGGGGGAAAAGAGAGGAGGGGAGAGAGAGAAAGAGAGCAAAAGAGATGGGGAGAGAGAGAGCAAAAGAAAGGGGGGAGAGCACAAAAGAGAGGGGAGAGAGAGGGCAGAAGAGAGGAGGGAAAGAGAGGGGAGAGAGAGCATACAATAAGGGAGAAAGAGAGAGCAAAAGAGAGGGGAGCGAAAGAGCAAAAGAGAGGGGAGATAGACAGCAAAAGAGAGGGGAAAAAGAGAGCAAAAGAAAGGGGAGAGAGAGAGAGCAAAAGAGGGGGGATTGAGAGAGGAAAAGAGGGGGGATAGAGAGAGCAAAAGAGAGGGGGTAGAGAGAGAGCAAAAAAGTGGGAGAGAGAGAGCAAAAGAGGGGGAGAGAAAAAGCAAAAGAGGGGGAGAGAGACAACAAAAGAGAGGGGAGAAATAGAGCAAAAGAGAGGGGAGAGAGAGCAAAAGAGGGGGGCTAGAGAGAGCAAAAGAGGGGGGATAGAGAGAGCAAAAGAGGTGGGATAGAGAGCAAAAAAGAGAGGAGGCAGAGAGAGAGCAAAAGAGTGAGGGAGAGAGAGAGCGCAAAAGAGGGGGGAAAGAGAGAGAGAAAGAGGTGGGATAGAGAGACAGCAAAAGAGAGGGAGAGCGACAGCAAAAGAGAGGGGGGAGAGAGCAAAAGAAAGGGGGAAGAGAGATAGCAAAAGAGGGGGGATAAAGAGAGCAAAAGAGAGGGGGGAGAGAGCAAAAGAAAGGGGGAGAGAGATAGCAAAAGAGGGGGGATAGAGAGAGCAAAAGAGAGGGGGAGAGAGAGCAAAAGAGAGGGGGAGAGAGACTGCAAAATAGAGGGGGAGAGAGCAAAAGAAAGGAGGGGACAGATAAAAAGAGGGGGGATAAAAAGAGCAAAAGAGAGGGAGAGAGACAGCAAAAGCGAGGGGGAAAGAGAGCAAAAGAGAGGGGGAGGGAGAGAGACAGCAAAAGAGAGGGGGAGAGAGAGGGAGCAAAAGAGAGGGAGGAGAGCGCAAAAGAGAGGGAGGAAAAGAGAGGGGGGAGAGAGAGAGCAAAATAGAGAGGGGGAGAGAGAGAGCAAAAGAGAGGGAGAGAGAGCAAAAGAGATGGGAGAGAGAGCAAAAGAGATGGGAGAGAGAGCAAAAGAGAGGGGGAGAGAGAGAGCAAAAGAGAGGGGAGGAGCTCAAAAGAGAGGGCAAAAGAGAGGGGGGGAAAGAGAAGGGAGAGAGAGAGAGAGAGAGAGAGCAAAAGAGAGGTGAGAGAGAGAGAGCAAAAGAGAGGGGGAGAGAGAGAGAGCATAAGAGAGGGGGGAGAGAGAGAGCAAAAAAAGAGGGGAGAGAGACAGCAAAATAGAGGGGGAAAAGAGAGCAAAAGAAAGGGGAGAGAGAGCAAAAGAGGGGGGATAGAGAGATCAAAAGAGAGGGGGGATAGAGAGAGCAAAAGAGAGAAGGGAGAGAGAGAGCAAAAGAGATGGGGAGAGAGAGAGCATAAAAGAGGGGAGAGAGCAAAAGAGAGGGGGAGAGAAAAAGCAAAAGAGAGGGGGAGAGAGACAACAAAAGAGAAGGTAGAAATAGAGCAAACGAGAGGGGAGAAAGAGAGAGCAAAATAGGGGGGATGGAGAGAGCAAAAGAGGGGGGAGAGAGAGCAAAAGAGAGGGGGAGAGAGAGAGAATGCAAAAGAGGGGGGATAGAGAGAGCAAAAGAGAGGGGATAGAGAGACAGAAAAAGAGAGGGGGGAGAGAGATAGCAAAAATAGGGGGTATAGAGAGAGCAAAAGAGAGGGGGAGAGAGAACAAAAGAGAGGGGGAGAGAGACAGCAAAATAGAGGGGGAGAAAGCAAAAGAAAGGAGGGGAGAGATCAAAAGAGGGGGGATAAAGAGAGCAAAAGAGAGGGAGAGAGACAGCAAAAGAGAGAGGGAGAAAGACAGCAAAAGAGAGAGGGAGATAGACAGCAAAAGAGAGGGGGATAGAGAGCTAAAGAGAGGGGCAGGGAGAGAGAGAGCAAAAGAGAGGGAGGAGAGCGCAAAAGAGAGGGAGGAAAAAGAGAGGGGGAGAGAGAGCAAAATAGAGAGGTAGGAGAGAGAGAGAGGAAGAGAGAGCAAAAGAGAGGGGGGAGAGAGCAAAAGAGAGAGAGGGGGGAGAGAGAGCAGAAGAGAGGGGGGAAAGAGAGAGCAGAAGAGAGGGGGGAAGAGAGAGCAAAAGAGAGGGGGCAGAGAGAGCAAAAGAGAGGGGGATAGAGAGAGAGAGAGCAAGGGGTGGAACCGCTGTACTGCAAAAAATGGCCCATGTACACGGGCTTTAGGACTAGTCTATAATAAACTAAAAGGCCTTTTGTAGGGCATTGCCCTAAAGTTAACAGCTCTTTTGCAAAAAATAAATAGAAACAAACACCCCCTAACTTTACAAACCCCCACCCCCGAAACCCACAAAATAAAAATAAACCTAACCTACCCATTGCCCCGAAAAGGGCATTTCTATGGGCATTGCCCTTAAAAGGGCATTCAGCTCTTTTACGGCCCATTAAAAATAGAAAAATGCCTATTCTAAAAAAAAAAACCCACCCCAAAAATAAAAAAATCCCATTACAAAAAATAACAAACGAAATTATCCAAAATAATAAAAATTATTCTTATTCTAATACCCCGTTTAAAAAAAATAAAAAAATCCCACCCCAAAATAAAAAAACCTAATCTGTAATAAACTACCTATAGCCGTTAAAAGGGCCTTTTGTAGGGCATTGCCCTAAAGTTAAACAGCTCTTTTTATAAAACATTACAACAAACACCCCCTAACATTACAAACTTCCACCATCCTCCAAACCCACAAAAAACAAAAAAAAAACCTAAGTAAAAAAAATAATAATCTACCCATTGCCATGAAAAGGGCATTTGTATGGGCATTCAGCTCTTTTTCTGCCCAGCCCTAACCTAAAAAAACCCCACACCAGAACCCCCCCAAAAAAAACTAATACTAACCCCAAAATTGGTACTCACAGTTGCTGAAGTCCGGCGAAAGATCTTCATCCCAGCAGCAAAGCATATTTATCCAGGCGGCTCCATCTTCATAAATCGCAGGACCGGCATCTTCTTCATCCCTGCAGAGGTAGAGCGGTTAATGTGCGGAGGTACAGGCGGAGGTCCATCGGTCCGACGTGGAGGTCCTCTTCATGCGATCGTCCACCGCACACTGAGGATTCAATTATATTGGGGGTACCGTTGCATTCCTATTGGCTGAAAAATTTAAATCAGCTAATAGGAATTAGAGATGCTTAATTTTTTTTTTAAAATGGGATACTAGAATAGGAATAATTTTTATTATTTTGGATAATTTAGTTTGTTATTTTTGTAATAGGATTTTTTTATTTTTGGGTGTTTTTTTTTTTTAGGCATTTTTTATTTTTAATGAGCCGAAAAAGAGCTGAATGCCCTTTCAAGGGCAATGCCCATACAAATACTCTTTTCGGGGCAATGGTTAGATTAGGTTTATTTTTATTTTGTGGGTTTGGGAGGTGGGGTTTGTAATGTTAGTGGGTGTTTGTTTTTATTTTTTTGCAAAAGAGCTGTTAACTTTAGGGCAATGCCCTACAAAAGGTCCTTTTAAGGGCCCTTGGTAGTTTATTATAGATTAGTTTTTTTTCTCTTCAAAACGAGATATTAAAAAAAGGAATACTTTTAATTAGTTTGGATAATTTCGTTTGTTATTTTTTGTAATGGTAGTTTTTTTATTTTTTGTAATTTTAGTTATAATTTTTTAGTAATCTTAGGTTTTTTTATTTTTAGTAATATTAGGTTTTTAATTTTTATAATACTAGGTTTTATTAGTTTAAGCTTAGGTTTATTTTTTAATTTTAGAGGTAAGTTTGTATTTATTTTATCTAGGTAGTTAGTAAATAGTTATATTGTAGCTAGCTTAGGTTTTATTTTTATTTCACAGGTAACTTTGTATTTATTTTTAAATAGGTAGTTAGTTAATAATTGTAACTTTAAAGGACCAGTAAACACAGTAGATTTGCATAATCAACAAATACAAGATAACAAGACAATGCAAAAGCATTTACTCTGAATTTCAAATGAGTAGTAGATTTTTTTCTAAGAAATTTCAAAGTTATGTTGATAAAGGCCTAGTAAAGGCCGAAACACGCAGACCGAGTACTGGTAAGCCTGATTTTAATTACTCCCACTGTTTGAAAACTATCTGCACTATATATTTTTATTTTTATAGGAGGATATTGTTATTTGTTTTACCACCCTGTTGTAAATAATACTATCTGTGGAGTCAGCCTCTATTCACACTAGACATTTACGGATGCAGTTGGTTCATCCTGGAATTCACTACAAGCAATACATCACATATTAGGATTCCAAGTAACTATTTTTTGAAGATTTGTGCATCACGTTTGTTCACATTTTTTTCAGTAAGTTGACATTTTGCAGCAATTTTTTTCATCTAATTTTTTCCTAATTTTTTCTGTTTTATATCAAGTTTTTCAGCACTTTGCACCAATTTATTGGCCACTATTTGTATCTTTTGGATATATATATATATATTTTTTTGGACACATATCGCAACACATATTTTTTTTGGACACTAATTTTTGTTTTTGTTGCTTTGGAGATTGCCACATCACAGCTTATTGGGATGGATTAAAGCTCTATCCCACCTCATCTGATTTTTTATTCACTGCTAGATTGTGGTCTAGCACATCACGGTTATCAAGTTGCTTCTTGGTTGTCTAGCAGAGACTAATTATTTGTTGCTATCAATTGTATCTTTATCATTGCATTTTTTACCATTGTTTTTTTTTATTATCAATTCAAGGTTTAACCTGTTTAGACTTTATTATTGTGTATACCTGTATATTTTACATTGTTTTTGTATTAGTAGCATGGATCCATGACTATTGTATTAGTACCATTTTTATGAATAAATAA
This sequence comes from Bombina bombina, assembly GCF_027579735.1. Lineage (NCBI taxonomy): Eukaryota > Metazoa > Chordata > Amphibia > Anura > Bombinatoridae > Bombina > Bombina bombina. The sequence goes on from NC_069499.1 coordinate 1,229,990,824, forward strand.
GTGATTTTATTTATTTATTTATCTATTTTGTTTATTCGCTGATATTTCCTTTGCCTCTGTTTGGTCAGGCGCCTGGGGTCAATATTAATTTTATATTTCCACTCCCCCTGTGCCATGTGATAGCAATCAGCCAATCACAAATGCATATATGTATAGTATAGAGCATTCTTGCACATGTTCAGTGGGAGCTGATGACTCAAAAAGTGTAACTATAAAAGACTGTGCACATTTTTTTTTAATGGAAGTAAATTAGAAAGTTGTTAAAATGACATGCTGTATCTGAATCATGAAAATTTAATTTGACCTGAGTGTCCCTTTAATTTAGGTCTATTTTAATTATGCTAAAGTTAGGCGGTGTTAGGTTTAGGGGCTAATTAAGTTTAATTTAGGTTGTTGCGATGTGGGGGGGGGGGCGGCAGTTTAGGGGTTAAAAGGTTTAGTTAGTGTTGGCTATGTTTGGGAACGGCAGTTTAGGGTTTAATAGATTTACTTAGTGTTGGCGATGTTTGGGAACGGCGGTTTAGGGGTTAATAGGTTTAGTTGGTGTTGGTGATGTTAGAGAACTGCAGTTTAGGGGTCAATAGGTTTAGTTAGTGTTGGCGAAGTTTAGGAACGGCGGTTTAGGGGTTAATAGGTTTATTTAGTTTTGGCGATGTCGGGGAACTGCAGTTTAGGGGTTAATAGGTTTAGGTAGGGTTGGCGATGTCAGGGAATGGCGGTTTAGGGGTTAATAGCTTTAGTGATTTAGTTAGTGTTGGCGATGTAGGGGGTGGGGTTTAGGGGTTAATAGGTTTAGGTAGTGTTGGCAATGTGGGGGGACGGCGGTTTAGGGATAAATAGCTTTATTTAGTGTCTGCGATGCCGGGGAACGGCGGTTTAGGGGTTAATAGCTTTATTTAGTGATTTAGTTAGTGTCGGCGATATGGGGGGTTGTGGTTTAGGGGTTAATAGGTTTAGGTAGTGTTGGCGATGTGGGAGGGCCTGTCGGCGATATGGGGGGTTGCGGTTTAGGGGTTAATAGGTTTAGGTAGTGTTGGCGATGTGGGAGGGCCACGGTTTAGTGGTTAATAGATTTAGTTTGTGTCAGCGATGTTTGGGAACGGTGGTTTAGGGGTTAATAGCTTTGTTTAGTGGTTTAGTCAGTGATGTCGGGGAACTGCGGTTTAGATTAGAACAATGGAAAATTCTGAATATGAATAATGGATCCGAAAATTCGGAAACTGATTTATTCATTTTTGAAATTTTTCATGATTTTCCGATTCCGAAATTTGGATGCATTCGAATCGGCCAAAATTTGGTTGAAAACTAAATTCTGCCGAAACAAAACACGCATGTCTAATATCTAGCTCATATACACAGATAGGCAATTTTTTATGTCATGAGGAGTATTTTGATACCAAAGATCATATATTTTGCATTATTTATGGTTCCAAGGCCTTATCACTTATAAAAGTATTTATTTGCAAGGCTGGTTGTCCTGTCAATTGCCTCAGGTTATGTGCTGACAGGTTGGGGCAATAAACTCACCCTAAACCATAAAGTTCTCTCTTTTGGATCTTACAAACTATTTATGAGGGCTCTGGTTTATCTAAGGGAAAACACACAGGAACACATTTCTTCTGAAACCCACCCAAATGCTTTTAGAACATAGGCTAAAAATAAATAACCCTTTTAACAACTAAATCATAAGGTCTTCATGATATATATAATATATTAATGCACATGTTAAGGTCATTAATTACATACTTTAGATGTAGAAAGGAACAGTTTTTACCATTATTACATCATTTCTTTTATTTTTCTCAGCTTTTCTACATGTACCTTATGACACAAACCTCTCCACTCAGACAAGATGATATAAAATGATCCTCCAGCACTGCAAGATCCCTAGTGATATTCTTAAAAGGCAGATTGTGCTATACTTCTCCAAGGGGCATTCCCTGCATTTCTGTATGTCAGTACGAGACAGGCCCAGTACAATATAGCACTGCATACAATGAGAGTTCTGCTGCATTTACTAGGAAAGGTAGGAGTCTTTTTTGGGAATTACTGAGATATGAGAGGACAGGAATTCTACAGAAAATGTATCACCATTACCAATAGCATTACATAGAGTGGTCAGATGAGGGGATACAATATTTTTAAATGATTTGTAATATTTGTTTGTGACTCTTTCCCGAAGGGAGAGCATCAATGGCAGACATAACTTCTGCAATGGTGATTGGTGCTTCAAAGTCTGCTTTATCCTCTCTACCCAGACAGGGTAGTTCTGCCTCATCTATATGGGATCTCATTTCCTAATTTGAGGTGTTATCTCTTTTAGTATCTATGTTGCAGAGGGATTTATAATATTAGTGAAATATATTGGAAAGATCTTGACTCTCAACCACTAGCTCTACTTCTGGTGTATGTAGTCTAGGTATATAATTGCTAAAAGATTTCTTTTTGTTTCAACTAGCTAACATTGTGCCTATCTTGTTTCCGCCTACAAAATATATTTTTGTAAGTACTGTACCATGCTTTTTTTTTTAAAAAAAAAACTTTTATTTTGAAGAAAGACATATCATATACGTTCAGCATTTAACAGATGGTACAGTAAGTATTAGTTAACAGTGCATTCAACAGGTAGTCCAATAGCAACAATGCTCAGGGTCTAACTAAATCCAGTCTTTGGTTTATCTAGTACACTGTGGCTACAGTTGTATATGTATGTCTTCAGTTTTCCATTTTCTTATAAAACAAAACAGAACATAACACAAATAAACACAAAAGTCTTGACCTGGAGCGAATTCCCCGCCCCAGGGTGCCAGCCTGCCGCTACTAAGTATACTTATGAAGTTGTCATCCCTTCTGCGATCCGTTTATCAGTGCTTAACTGCCACTCTCCCCTTAGTTGAGCATTCAATATGTACTCTGATGTCTCAGTTAAGATTAGGATGTATTGCTCCCACTTCTTCATAAAGTGCTTTGTTCTTCCCTGGAGATCCCCCTGTGCATCTGTCTGTTCGAATATCAACTGTTGGTGCATTTTATGTTTGATTTGTATAAGTGTTGGGGCTCTGCTACTCAGCCAATATTGCAGTATGCTATTCCTAGCTAGGAGTATTATGTTGTATATGAGTAATGAGCTTTTTGTAGGCAGATTTTGGATATCAAGGAATATTATGTCCTGAGCTGTGAAGGTTAAGTTTTTATTGATTATGGAGTTCACCCACCTCATTAGAATTCCCCAGAATCTGTATAATCTAGGGCAGGACCAGAGCATTTGTAGTAGATCAGCCGCTGGGTAGGAGCATTTTGGGCATTTCCCTTCTGAGTTTGATTCCCATGTTCTGTAGGTTTTGGGTGTTATGTATGCTGTCTCCAGTATTTTGGTGTGTGATTCTCTTATATTGGCTGAGAGGGTTGCCCTCCTTGTTTTTATTATACTTTGTTGAACCATAGTATGAGTTAAGTCCGAGTCTAAGATGCGAGACCATTTTTCTTTAATTTGCTGTAATGTGTTAGCATTATCAATTGCCACTAGCAATTTGTAGATAGGTGAAATCGATTTACTACCTTGCTCATATATGTCAATCAAATGATTAAGACTGCTATCCTTTGCTGGGAGTAGGTTAGAGTGTAGAATATCTGTTATATAGTGTTTCGCTTGTAAGTATGCAAAATGCTGATTGTGTGACAGGTTGTATTTCATTCTCAGTTGGGCAAATGTTTGTATGGTCAAGCCACTTTCATGTAATAATTTGGACAAGGTATCTATTGCTTTATCCTTCCATTCCCTAAATACCAAGGGTAGTGAAGCCCGGGATGAAATTTGGGTTGCCCTGCAATTGAAGGAGTCTAGTGACCTTGTGGCGCATTTGCAATTTATGACAGATTTTCCTCCAAGCCAGCGCTGGCTGCTGGATAAGTGGGTATTTTGAGAGATATTTGTCCGCTTTAGCAATCCTCATGTGTGATAACATTGCGAGAGACCAGGGTTCTACCGCTTGCTGCTCTAATTCTGGTATAGTGAAATGTTCCTGCCCTGTCATCCAATCCAGTGCGTACTTTGCCTGAGCAGCCCAGCTATGCATCTCAACATCAGGTACTGCCATCCCTCCCACATCTACCGAACTGATCATTTTTGAATGTTTGATTCTATGCCTTTCCCCCCCCCATATAAACGCGAAAATAAGCAAATTCCAATATTTTACATCTGTTTTACTTAACATATAGGGTACCATTTGAAGTACATACAGCAATTTAGGAAACAGTATCATCTTAACCAGACTAATTCTGCCCGTCATTGTGAGTGGGAGTTTTGTCCAATGTGTGATTAGGTCTTGAGCTTCTTTTTTAAGGGGTGAGTGGTTCGCCTCATACCATTTATTGGGGTCCACATTCAGTTTAATGCCTAGATATTTAAAGTTTCCTTGCACTATTCGAAAGTCATAGTTCAAGCTGGGTGGCTTTCCCTGTGTCTTTAGACATACTAATTCTGTTTTCTCTGTGTTCATTTTGTATCCCGATAGTTTTCCAAATTGTGTTATAATGTTCATTACTTTGTGGATATTAGAGCCCGGATTTTGTAGATATAGTATCATGTCATCAGCGAATAGTGATAAATGTAGTGTTTTTTCCCCTAGTGATAGGCCCTCCATCTCTTCCCTTATCTTGATGGCTAGGGGTTCCAGTGTGAGATCAAATAGGAGGGGTGAAAGCAGGCAACCCTGTCTTGTGCCTCTTTCGAGGGTAAAGGGTCGAGATGGATACCCATTTACTAATATTGCAGCCTGAGGGGCGGTATAGAGTGTTTGGATTGTGTTTGCAAAGTGTCCTCTGATCCCGAATCTATTGAGGGTTGTGAAAACATAATCCCACAATACCTTGTCAAAGGCTTTTTCTGCATCTACCAATAAAGCACACGCACAATGGGTGGTCTCATTCTCCCTGGTGTCTTTCTGATTCCAATAATGTGTCAGTAGATATTCTAGTGTTCTTATGTTCGTAACCGCGTTTCTATCTTTGACAAAGCCTGTCTGATCTCTGTGTATTAAATTGGGTAATACTGTTGCTAATCTAGTAGCAAACATTTTTGTGAGTAATTTCTAATCTGAATTCATGAGGGATATGGGTCTATAGGATGCAGGGTTAGTTGGGTTTCTGTCCGATTTAGGGATTAGGCTAATATTTGCTTCAGTAAATCTTTGTGACATTTTGGCCGTACCTGTCATGATTCCATGGAATAGTGTGGAGAGAGTCTCTGCTATTTCTGACTTGATTATTTTATAGAATTCACTCGGTAAGCCATCCGGACCCGGGGCTTTTTCGAGAGGCATTTCCCCTATAGTTTTAATTATCTCAGTTGCATTTATAGATGTGTTTATGGTGTTTAGTTGCTCATCTGTTAAATTAGGAAGTTCTATGCTATTCCAAAATGTATCCTTAGCCTCCCCATCCACATCTACTTTTTTATATAGCTGTGTATAATATCTTTTGAATATTGTCTGTTATGTTTTTTGTGCTTTTAGCTAGTTTAGTTATTCTTGCCAATAGGCGCCCAGTTTTGTTCCTGTGTCTGTAGAATTTTGCGTGTGTCGCTTGTAAATCCCTAGCCGCATTCTGGGATAGCATCATATCTCTTTGGGCCTTAATATCTTTATATTTTTGTTTATGTATCTCCGTCGGGTGCCTGAGATATCTGTTCCTAGCATTGAGTAGCTGTTTCGGCATTAGCTCTTCCCTGGCCTTCTTTTTTTTCCCTCCCTGCAATGACATAGGAGGTGATTACCCCTCTAATGACAGCTTTGCCCCCCTCCCAATATAATACCGGGTCTGTTGCGTGTTGTGTGTTTAGGGATTTATAAGCTAACCATTGCCCAACTAAGTGCCTTCTGAGATTGATGTCTTGATATAAATATTTGGGAAAGGACCAATGATTTGAAGATTTTTGAATCTTAACTAGCGCCAGTTTGAGAAGTATTGGTGCATGATCTGATATGGTGGGAGTGTCTATTGTGGCATCAGTAACTCTGGGGCTTAGATAGTCAGATATGAGGAAATAATCTATGCGTGACATAATGTCTTTTGCAGGGGTAACACATGTGTAGTCCCTTGCTTCAGGATTTCTGTTCCTCCAAATATCTATGAGAGAGAGGGACTTTTTGAATTTATTCAGCATTAGGGACTCCCTTTTTGTATTTGTTGACCGTGTTTGATGTGTATGTGTTGAATTGTTTTTTATTTAATCTGTCCGCTGGGGTCTGTGGTACAACGTTAAAGTCACCCCCCAATATCAGTGGAGTATCTGAAAAGTTAAGAAGTTGAGTTCCTGAATTTGCTCCAAAAGTCTTGTTTGTGTGTGTGCGGGCCATATACACCACCTAAAGTAATTAGGCTTCCTTCGACCTCTAATTGAAGTAATAAATATCTAACCTCTGTATCTGTAAGGGTTTTGAGTATTTTGTAGTCCAGATTTTTCCTGAAAAGGATGGCAAATCCTCTAGCCCTAGTGGTCTCGTATTTCGTGTATATAACCTCCCCCACCCATCCCTGTTTGAGTTTTTCGTGTTCTACTGGCCTGAGGTGTGTCTCCTGCAATATGGCTATATCATTTATTTTAGATTTTAGTTTTAGTATGATTTTCTGCTCAATAGGTGATGTAACCCCTCCCACATTCCAGGAAACAATCCTTGTTCCCATTGTATTTCAAGGATGGTGATCAGCTCGTGATTTGGTGAATTATGTTGTGTGTATGTGGGTGTGCTTTAGTTACAGGTACAGGGCTTCTCCCCAGCAACAGGAACACCAGTCAATATACTATCAATAGTTTCAACTCTAGAGTGAAAAAGGTAAATTGTTATGATTCAGTGCAATTTGGGCCCAAGTGCAACAGTATTCAGTCCTTAGTCTTTACTGTCAGCTTCCGCTCTTAATCAGATGATTGCAAGAGCTTTTCCAACCTTCAATATTCAGTTTGCTGCTTCTGCTATGCAATCTTCCTCTTCTCTCTGTTCCTCCACAAGATTCTTCTGCGCAGATATATTTGGAGCTGTTTTGCTGAGTAAAACACTTTGGGACCCTGCAGCGTCTGTAGTTTGAGACGGGCTGGATACATCAGGAATATCTTTTCTCCTTTTTCCCAGAGTTCCTTACAGTATGGTGTAAACTCCCTGCGTCTCTTTGCTACCTCCATCGAGTAATCCTGGAAGAGATGTATTCTTTTACCTTCATACGTTAGTTCAGGTGTTTGTCTGTATGCCCTCAGCACAACCATCCTGTCTTTGAAATTGAAACTTTATCATAATTTGTCTTGGTACAGAAGGCGGCTCAGATCCTGTTGCACCTGCTCTTCCTACCCTATGTGCTCTCTCTGCTATGCATGGTATGTTGTCTTGGGGTACTTTCAGCAGGTTAGGTAGTATTCTCTCTGCAAAGTCCAGCAGTGCAGGATTTGGCACTGTTTCGGGCAGACCAACCACCCTGATGTTTCTTCTGGACCTATTTTTCAGGTTGTCCATTTTTTCTTGTTAAAATTTATTTTGTCTGAAGTTGGTCAATTTTTGGCAAGAAGAGTGCCGAGAGCTGCGAGACAATAGGATGGGTGTCTTGCTGTGAGATGTCTGCGTCATCTGGCATACTGCCAGCCGTCAAGTGGATTTCCACCTGGTGTTTGTTCGTTCTGTCCTGATGCCTTTGTTTCCCAGACATTGTGTCTGTTTTTTTTGTATATGGAGTATAATATCTTTGCATACAGGGCACTTACAGGGTATTGAAGTATACGAAAACAGCTTTAGAACTGTGACTTTAAATTACACTGAGGGTTGTATTAAGACTGAGGAGATCTTTGTGGGGGTGGGGTGCATGGGGAACTTTGGTTACTCACTCATGGTGTGGCATTGTCTGTTTGGAATGAAATAAAGTGAATATGTCACCACAGTTGATACATTTGTTACATGTGCGTTTTGCTTATGTTATATCGATTTTTTAAATTGTTCAGGTATTTAAGTTATGCTCTTCTCTGTATGCCCTTTTTGCTTTAAGCTTCTTAGTCCCTCTCTTTTATTCCATAGGGTGTCTCTTATTTTAGCTGTGTGGAGTATTAGCTGGAGGATGGATTATGCCACATGCACTTCAGTTTATTGCTATGTAGGGAAAGGCAGCTCTCCCCTAGGCAATTCAGTTGGTATATAGGGAAAATTGTGGCCAATATAGAGTGATATGTTGCACTTCAGTGAATGCTAGCCTGACAAGCATTCAATTAACAGCTACTAGAGATGTGTGCTGTATGTCCCGCTATTGCCCTCTAATGTGATCCGTTTAACAGAGACCAGCTTTGTACCTTTGCTAGGGTTTGATAATGTTGAGATGTGTGTTTTCCTGCTTCTCCAAGTGCACAGAGTTTAGTTAGTACAGCTCTTTATTGGAGTGTTTATTTTCCTTGTTTCCCTTTCTTTGCTGCGTATGAGCTACTGCCAAGATGGCGTACCCTCCAGCCTACAGAGTGTATTGACCAGCTTACGCTGCAATCAGGCAACTTTCCCCAGGGCTGGTCACTCAGGCCGATGTTCCTCTCAGTGCAGTCACCCCTTTAGGATCCGGAGCAAGAGTGTTATCTCCCTATTTTAACCGCAATGGGCTGCAGCACGGTTTTCAACTAATGGCTTGCCAGTGGGGGAGCCGGTGGAAAAGGCTCCTTGCTGTGAGATGTCCGGGCAGTGTTCTTTCTCCTCCTGCCAAGGCTTGTCAGCTTTTAGGGCAAAATATGTGGCGACAGAGGCTGTATTAGGAGCTGGAGATTGGAGCTCTTCTTCCCTGCTACCGCTCACAGCGCCCGCCCACCGGAAGTCACCATGCTTTTTTATACGCACTTTTGAATAGGTGTTCTTTTAATTCTCCTGTAACTTAGTTAATGTTGTATTATTAGGGTGATGTTTGTGTTGGGCGTCTGCTTCTCTCGTCTTTGATTGAAGAGACATATTATGTCTGGTAATTACGCTTATAATGTGCCGATTGTTTAATGAACTCTCCTCTTATTACTGTTTTATGGCAATCCAAAGTCGTTTGGGCGCCCTGAAGCTCTATGGGATTCAGATGAAAGTAATCTTGAATAGCTGAGGAGATTTTTTCAATCACTTCTGGGTTATGTAGGAAGGAATCATCTAAACGTCATAGAAATGACATCAGTGGAGTACCTGGCCAGCTAATAGTTTAGTAGACCATTGCGTGGTTTGACCATGGAGTAAGAGTCAGTTCTGAGCTGAGTAGCAATGGCAAATGAGATTGGTCTATTAAAAAATAATCCAATCTAGAATAAACTCCAAGGGGATGCCAGTAAAAAGTTAAATTTCTTTGTTGAAATTGAGTAAGTCACCAGGTATCCACTAATTTCACCTCTGAAAGGGATTTACCTATCCGGGAAAGAGCCATCCTTGGGATCACACTCCTACTATTGGAACAATTTAATAGAGTTTCTAGCACTACATTAATGTCCCCTTCCACTACAATAACCCCCTTTGCTCACCACTAGTGTTTTATTCATTTGTTTAAGAAAGGGGTCCATAAACATTTAGGATGGTGACTGACTGTTCTATTGAAAAGTAGGCCCACTAAATTCAGGTAATGATCCTCAACATCCATCTCCTGTGAAAGAGTTGGAAGGGTATATTTTTATGGAACATTATTCCCACCCCATTATGTTTGGAAGGGCCTGAGCAAACAAAACCTATGGGGAAGTCTTTGGAAGTGCACCTAAGTTCAGAAGATTTAGCGGAATGGGACTCTTTAATAAAGATAATATCACGTCTATGTTTATGAAAACAAGTATGGGTCACCAAGCATTTCATAGGGGAGCTTAGACCTTTAGTATTTTGAGAAATAAGTTTAATTTTTTTGGTGTCATTTATAATATTATTGTAAGTGATTGAAGTAGTATATGAAGCTGTAAAGGGCAAAGTACATGATGTGACCTACGTAAGTGTACTTGGGGTAGGTTAGTAGGGTGGGCATACTAAGAGACACTTCTTGAAGTCAAACATCTGACCTTTTTCTCCTCATATAGAGTAGATAGAGCAGAGCAATGGACAGCAACAGGGATAATTATGGAAAAGAGATATCCTGGAAGTCTATATATAAACAAAACAAAGTTAAAAATCACAGAACAATAACATAGCAAACATTTTTGACCCATTAGTGAAACAAACCATATAATTCTTATCATAAATCTTATTTCACTGTTTAGTTTACAACAAGCTGCAGCTATGTAGTCTGAATTTCATGTAGGGGGAGTGGAGAATAATATCTTCAAATTAGGTTTTAGTGGGGAAGTTATAACATAATGTCCTGAACATAAGAACGGTGGCTGGAAACCAAACAGTGGCATACTTATAAGGACTAACCAGAGTCTGAGCTAGGAACAATGATAATAGTTCAAAACAGTAGAAAGAGTTATTAGGGGGAACTTAAACAATTTGTAAAGCATCAGCTCACTACCCTAACTAAATATCTATGCTCCTCACTGGGTTAGGACTCTGTGTAGGAGTTACTGCTCATTCAAGTGTATTTTAATAGGGTCTCACGTGAATGGACCAGCATAGTTCACTTGCCCAATAATGGGGAAAGTACCACATGTAGAGAGGTACAGGGAGTGCAGAATTATTAGGCAAATGAGTATTTTGACCACATCATCCTCTTTATGCATGTTGTCTTACTCCAAGCTGTATAGGCTCGAAAGCCTACTACCAATTAAGCATATTAGGTGATGTGCATCTCTGTAATGAGAAGGGTTGTGGTCTAATGACATCAACACCCTATATCAGGTGTGCATAATTATTAGGCAACTTCCTTTCCTTTGGCAAAATGGGTCAAAAGAAGGACTTGACAGGCTCAGAAAAGTCAAAAATAGTGAGATATCTTGCAGAGGGATGCAGCACTCTTAAAATTGCAAAGCTTCTGAAGCGTGATCATCGAACAATCAAGCGTTTCATTCAAAATAGTCAACAGGGTCGCAAGAAGCGTGTGGAAAAACCAAGGCGCAAAATAACTACCCATGAACTGAGAAAAGTCAAGCGTGCAGCTGCCAAGATGCCACTTGCCACCAGTTTGGCCATATTTCAGAGCTGCAACATCACTGGAGTGCCCAAAAGCACAAGGTGTGCAATACTCAGAGACATGGCCAAGGTAAGAAAGGCTGAAAGACGACCACCACTGAACAAGACACACAAGCTGAAACGTCAAGACTGGGCCAAGAAATATCTCAAGACTGATTTTTCTAAGGTTTTATGGACTGATGAAATGAGAGTGAGTCTTGATGGGGCCAGATGGGTGGGCCCGTGGCTGGATTGGTAAAGGGCAGAGAGCTCCAGTCCGACTCAGACGCCAGCAAGGTGGAGGTGGAGTACTGGTTTGGGCTGGTATCATCAAAGATGAGCTTGTGGGGCCTTTTCAGGTTGAGGATGGAGTCAAGCTCAACTCCCAGTCCTACTGCCAGTTTCTGGAAGACACCTTCTTCAAGCAGTGGTACAGGAAGAAGTCTGCATCCTTCAAGAAAAACATGATTTTCATGCAGGACAATGCTCCATCACACACGCCCAAATACTCCACAGCGTGGCTGGCAAGAAAGGGTATAAAAGAAGAAAATCTAATGACATGGCCTCCTTGTTCACCTGATCTGAACCCCATTGAGAACCTGTGGTCCATCATCAAATGTGAGATTTACAAGGAGGGAAAACAGTACACCTCTCTGAACAGTGTCTGGGAGGCTGTGGTTGCTGCTGCACGCAATGTTGATGGTGAACAGATCAAAACACTGACAGAATCCATGGATGGCAGGCTTTTGAGTGTCCTTGCAAAGAAAGGTGGCTATATTGGTCACTGATTTGTTTTTGTTTTGTTTTTGAATGTCAGAAATGTATATTTGTGAATGTTGAGATGTTATATTGGTTTCACTGGTAAAAATAAATAATTGAAATGGGTATATATTTGTTTTTTGTTAAGTTGCCTAATAATTATGCACAGTAATAGTCACCTGCACACACAGATATCCCCCTAAAATAGCTATAACTAAAAACAAACTAAAAACTACTTCCAAAACTATTCAGCTTTGATATTAATGAGTTTTTTGGGTTCATTGAGAACATGGTTGTTGTTCAATAATAAAATTAATCCTCAAAAATACAACTTGCCTAATAATTCTGCACTCCCTGTATAGTTACTCATCCAGTCGACTTATGGCTGAAATGGACTCTAGAAGTCATATCGGGAGATTGTAAACTGGTTGTTAGTTGGTTTGTTGCTCTATTGTTCTCTGTCTCTTTCTGGTGACTTTTGACCAAGGATGCCTCTGGGGCTTTGTACAATGTCCTGTCGCTTGTGACATTGTATCTTCCTTTTCATCCAGATGTGGAGAGATGGTGTGGAGATTCCCAAGCATGAGCTGAGGTCATCATAAATGTATGTGTGAATTATATTTAGTTACTCTTAAGCAAAATGGGAATCCCCAGCCATATGGGATTCCCAGACCTCTGAGGTGGTGTGTTAGATATCTAGCCTCTCTTCTTTGAGCAAGTGTCTTAAGACTCAGGTCAGGAAATAGTTCTATGGAAGAGCCTTCGAAGGAGAGTAGTTGCTGGGATCTTGCTGATTGTAAAAGATTGTAAAAGAGCTTTTGGAGGTATTCTTGAAGGTGGTTCTGCAATACGGTTTCAGGGACTCCCCTAATCCTATATGTTGTCCAGGTCCTCAAGTTGGTCTTCCAGCTGGGAGATTATAGAAGCTTGAGTTTTTAGTTGGCATGCGAACGAGTCATTTTCAGACATTAATGCATCTGTGTTTTTTTTACAAGTGTTCAACTCTGTCCCCCAAAGTTGTTGATATCTTTTTTAAACTCCGAAAGGCCTTCCTTAATGATTTGACCCACTTGTGAGAGGAAAATGGCAAAGTCTTCTTTTGTTGCTAGGTATCTTAAATCTGCTTTGGTAATTAGGGCATTTGCATCTTCAAGGGATGCAGAGTGAACGTCTTCTGAATCTGTGTTAATTACGGTAGGTGGGGAAACAACAGAATCAGTGATGTAGGGGTATAATTTCTTGAAAAGTGAGTTTAGTTTAGGGATGTTTGTTAGCCTTGTCACATTTACAGAGTCTCTTGTGTGCCATCTTTTTATTTATGGAAATGTGTACACAGATGAGTTTAAGATGCGGTACCAAGGGCCTCAATTAAAAATGTCACAAGCAGGACACCTCTGGACTTGGAGTGGTTGCAATAAAAAAAAAAACAATACAGTCCCAGCACACACTTTTATAGTTGTTAAAGCTTATATTTATGTCTGCAAGGATATTGAGGAGCAGACAAACTACCAGACTGGAATAAGGAGGATTAGGTTGTCTTACAACCAGCAAATACAGTCAATGCTTACAGGCAATATAGGTTAAATGCATTAAGTACAGAAGGCCTGTTTTAACTTGTCTCAGTATTCATCTGGAATTTAAGGATAGAGAAAGGTATTTAGCTTAAAGATAACCTTGTCTCTTACCACACCTCATCTGATGCCTGCTCCTATCTCTGGGGTTGGCTTGTTCTTGAGGGAGTTGAAGAAGGTCAGAGAAGATGTATGATCTTGATCTGGGCTGCATATGGAATCCAATCACAAAAGGCTCACTAGTTGGATTAAACAGACTGTCAATGCTATTTAGCAGAATACCTAGATGCAGTCCAGATCGTAATGTCATCAGTGGGCTGAGCTTGGCAGCCATTTCAAACTGGCCAGAAACACTATTCATTTTTAAATATTTGGTTTACTGTTCCTGCTGCATGATATAGAAAGGGTGCAGGAGGCTATTTGCAGCTTAATCTAAGGTAAGACTTTAAGATGACTAAGTTGTAGACTGTCCCTTTAATGTAGTGTTTCCCTCTTGAGTTAGTTTACAGCAGGTTAGGAATAAAAAAGGGTCTTATTAATTATCAGGTAACAGTTTATATATTGCATAACACTGAGTCCTGCATTTGTATGGTACATCAGAAACACTGTAATCTTAATATGTCATTATATAAAGATATATATAACTTGCATGAGTCATACGTATAATATTATATGCTTGACAGACAGTGGCGTCACTAGGGGGTTGCGGGCCGCACCTGTGTGACACCCTCCAGGGGGTGACACCAAAAAAAAAAAAAATTTTTTTTTTTTTTTAAATTTTATTGAAATTCAAAGAAATACAATGTTGAGATGCATAGATTATTTTATTAGAGGCTGGCATTTGTGAACATTAGTGGGACTGGGGAAGTTAGACACACAATTTTTTTGCCCCTTGAGCCAGTGCTGCAATTTCAACAAATAGTTTTCCTGGCTGCTTTTGCTTGTTTGTACTTTGCTCCTCCCCTGCGAAATTTCACTATGAATGTTGTGGGTGTGCCGTGGGGCTTGCAAAGTTGCGCTGCTAGCCTAAACCTGCCTGCCTATCTGTGCTCACTGCTCAGTGACATGCGGCCCAAGGCTGTGCACTGACAGACTTGGAACAGAGTCAGAGAGCAGAATTTTCATAGTTTGCGCGCCTAAACCTTTTCTTCAGTGATTTATTTTAGAGTGCTCTGTTTATCTTTCATTTGATGTTCTGCTGAGCCAGGGAGCAGCTCTAGGCATGAGCTTCATAATTAATGCAGTGCAGTTTACATATTTTGTATGTGTGTGTCTGAGTTTTTGTGTGTCTTAGTGTTTTTGTGTGTGTGTTTTTGTGTGTGTGTTTTTGTGTGCGTGTCTGAGTGTGTTTCCGAGTGTTTGTGTGTGCATCTGAGTATGTTTTTAAGTGTGTCTGAGTGTTTGTATGGGTGCTTGCCTGTGTTTTTGTGTGTGTCTGCTTTCTGGGGGGGGGGGTGACACCATGACTTACCGCACCGGGTGACACCAACCCTAGTGACGCCACTGTTGACAGAGGACTGCAGCAGCTTCAAAGGGAAACAGTCTTTCCTTGTCCTGTGTGAAAACTGTAGTAAAAACTCCTTGTAGCTGTCAGTACATAACTGCTGCTGAGACTTGTAACTGGCTCCTTGGCAATGATTTAATTAAAGGAGGATGCACTCTTGAAAAATGCAAGAGAATTTTCTTGTTTATCTTTTTCCTAAAACTATCCATCTTCAATACATCTCATACCTCATAGACTAATGTATCCAAAAAATGTACAGAAAACTAATCCCACGTTAGATTAAATGTAATGTTTCTTGTAGCATTATTCAAGTCATGGACAAATTCTAACAGGGATCCAATGTCACCCCACTATACCCCAAAAATATAATCTTTATAACTCTACCAAGTGGCGATGTATAGTTAAAAATGTTTTTTTTTTCTCCAACATTGGTGTGTCCGGTCCACGGCGTCATCCATAACTTGTGGGAATATTCTCTTCCCCAACAGGAAATGGCAAAGAGCACAGCAAAAGCTGTCCATATAGCCCCTCCCAGGCTCCGCCCCCCCAGTCATTCTCTTTGCCGCTCTGAACAAGTAGCATCTCCACGGAGATGGTGAAGAGTATGTGGTGTTTAGTTGTAGTTTTTTATTCTTCTATCAAGAGTTTGTTATTTTAAAATAGTGCTGGTATGTACTATTTACTCTGAAACAGAAAGAGATGAAGAGTTCTGTTTAAAAGAGGAGTATGATTTTAGCAGCAGTAACTAAAATCAATTGCTGTTCTCACGCAGGACTGTTGAGCTGAGAGAACTTCAGTTGCGGGGAACAGTTTGCAGACTTTTCTGCTCAAGGTATGACTAGCCATTTTTCTAACAAGACTGTGTAATGCTGGAAGGCTGTCATTTTTCCCTCATGGGGATCGGTAAGCCATTTTCTTAGACTTAGAAAGAATAAAGGGCTTATTATGGGCTATTAACTGGTGGACACTCTTAAGGGCTAAATCGATTGTTTATTTAAGTTATTTTGGAAGTAATTTTCACACTTTTATTGTTTGGGGAACGTTTTTATCGCCAGGCACTAGTTTAGACACCTTCCCAATCAGGAAGGGCCTTTCACTATAGTAGGCAGAGCCTCATTTTCGCGCCATTATTGCGCAGTTACTTTTGAGTACAGTGCATGCAGCTGCATGTGTGAGGGTCTGGTATCCACTGAAAACGTTCCTAGAAGGCTTGAATTGGTATCGTATACCCCCCTGGGATTGGTAAAGTCGCAACAAAGGCTGTGGCTGGGACTGTAGTGGGGTTAAAATTGCAAACGGCTCCGGTTTTAAGGGTTAACAGCTTGAAAATTGGGGTGCAATACTTTGAATGCATTAAGACACTGTGGTGAAAATTTGGTAAAGATTGGACAATTCCTTCATAGTTTTTCACATATTCAGTTAACATTTAAAGAGACAGTAACGGTTTTGTTTAAAAACGGTTTTTGTGCTTTTTTAACCAGTTTAAGCCTGTTTAACATGTCTGTACCTTCAGATAGATCATGTTCTGTATGTATGGAAGCCAATGTGGTTCCCCCTTCAAATATATGTGATAATTGTGCCATAGCATCCAAACATAGTAAGGACAGTACTGTCACAAATAGTAAGGTTGCCCAGGATGATTCCTCAGATGAAGGAAGTAGAGATAGTTCTACATCATCTCCTTCTGTGTCTATACCAGTTATGCCCGCGCAGGTGACCCCTAGTACTTCTAGCGCGCCAATGCTTGTTACTATGCAACAATTGACGGCAGTAATGGATAACTCCATAGCTAATATTTTATCCAAAATGCCAGCATTTCAGAGAAAGCGCGATTGCTCTGTTTTAAACACTGTAGAGCAGGAGGGCGCTGATGATAATTTTTCTGTCATACCCTCACACCAGTCTGAAGTGGCAGTGAGGGAGGGTTTGTCAGATGGAGAAATTTCTGATACAGGAAGAATTTCTCAGCAGGCAGAACCTGATGTTGTGACATTTAAATTAGAGCATCTCCGCGCATTACTTAAGGAGGTGCTATCTACTCTGGATGATTGTGACAATCTGGTCATCCCAGAAAAATTGTGCAAGATGGACAAGTTCCTAGAGGTCCCGGTGCACCCTGATGCCTTTCCGATACCTAAATGGGTGGCGGACATAGTGAATAAGGAGTGGGAGAAGCCAGGCATACCTTTTGTCCCTCCTCCTATATTTAAAAAATTGTTCCCTATGGTCGACCCCAGGAAGGACTTATGGCAAACAGTCCCTAAGGTCGAGGGGGCGGTTTCTACACTAGCCAAGCGCACGACCATTCCCATTGAGGACAATTGTGCTTTCAAAGATCCTATGGATAAAAAATTGGAGGGTTTGCTTAAAAAGATTTTTGTACAGCAAGGTTACCTCCTTCAACCTATTTCGTGCATTATTCCTGTCACTACAGCGGCGTGGTTCTGGTTCGAGGAACTGGAAAAGTCGCTCAGTAGGGAGACTCCGTATGAGGAAGTCATGGATAGAATTCATGCACTTAAGTTAGCTAATTCCATTATTTTAGACGCCGCTTTGCAGCTAGCGTGGTTAGCGTCGAAAAATTCAGGGTTTGCAATTGTGGCGCGCAGAGCGCTCTGGCTAAAGTCTTGGTCGGCGGATGTATCTTCCAAGACAAAATTGCTTAATATCCCTTTCAAAGGTAAGACCTTTTTTGGGCCAGAATTGAAAGAGATTATTTCAGACATCACTGGGGGAAAGGGCCATGCCCTCCCACAAGATAGACCTTTCAAGGCTAAGAATAAGTCCAATTTTCGTTCCTTTCGCAATTTCAGGAACGGACCGGCTTCCAACTATGCAGCCTCTAGACAAGAGGGTAACGCTTCCCAGACTAAACCAGCTTGGAAACCAATGCAAGGCTGGAACAAGGGTAAACAGGCCAAGAAGCCTGCTGATGCTACCAAGACAGTATGAAGGGGTAGCCCCCGATCCGGGACCGGATCTAGTAGGGGGCAGACTCTCTCTCTTTGCTCAGGCTTAGGCAAGAGATGTTCAGGATCCCTGGGCACTAGAAATAGTCTCTCAGGGTTATCTTCTAGAATTCAAGAAACTACCCCCAAGGGGAAGGTCCCACATGTCTCACTTATCTTCATACCAAATAAAGAGACAGGCATTCTTACATTGTGTAGAAGACCTGTTAAAGATGGGAGTGATACACCCAGTTCCAACTGTCGAACAAGGCCAGGGGTTTTACTCTAATCTGTTTGTAGTTCCCAAAAAAGAGGGAACTTTCAGACCAATTCTGGATTTAAAAATTCTAAACAAATTTCTCAGAGTTCCATCGTTCAAAATGGAAACCATTCGAACAATTTTATGTACAATCCAGGAGGGTCAATTTATGACTACCGTGGATTTAAAGGATGCGTATCTACATATTCCTATCCACAAAGATCATCATCAGTTCCTAAGGTTCGCCTTTCTGGGCAAACATTATCAGTTCGTGGCTCTCCCATTCGGGCTAGCCACTGCTCCAAGAATTTTCACAAAGGTGCTCGGGTCCCTTCTAGCGGTTCTAAGACCAAGGGGTATTTCAGTGGCACCTTATCTGGATGACATTCTAATCCAAGCGTCGTCTCTTTCCAAAGCAAAGGCTAATACAAACATAGTTCTAGCCTTTCTCAGATCTCACGGGTGGAAGGTGAACGTAGAAAAGAGTTCCCTGTCTCCGTCGACAAGAGTTCGCTTTTTGGGAACAATAATAGATTCTTTAGAAATGAAGATCTTACTGACAGAAGTCAGAAAGTCAAAGCTTCTAAACGCTTGTCAAGTTCTTCACTCTATTCCTTCCATAGCTCAGTGCATGGAAGTAGTAGGGTTGATGGTTGCAGCAATGGACATAGTTCCTTTTGCTCGAATTCATCTAAGACCATTACAACTGTGCATGCTCAAGCAGTGGAATGGGGACTGTACAGACTTGTCTCCAAAGATTCAAGTAGACCAGATGACCAGAGACTCACTCCGTTGGTGGTTGTCCCAGGAACACCTGTCTCAGGGAATGAGTTTCCGCAAACCAAAGTGGGTCATTGTGTCGACCGACGCCAGTCTATTAGGCTGGGGCGCGGTCTGGGATTCCCTGAAAGCTCAGGGTCTATGGTCTCGGGAAGAGTCTCTTCTCCCAATAAACATCCTGGAACTGAGAGCGATATTCAATGCTCTCCGGGCTTGGCCTCAACTAGCGAAGGCTGGATTCATAAGATTCCAGTCAGACAACATGACGACTGTAGCTTACATCAACCATCAGGGGGAACAAGGAGTTCCTTGGCGATGAGAGAGGTATCCAAAATCATCAAATGGGCGGAGGATCACTCCTGCCACCTATCTGCAATCCACATCCCAGGAGTAGACAACTGGGAGGCGGATTATCTGAGTCATCAGACTTTCCATCCGGGGGAGTGGGAACTCCACCCGGAGGTGTTTGCCCAGTTGACTCAATTATGGGGCATTCCAGACATGGATCTGATGGCGTCTCGTCAAAACTTCAAGGTTCCTTGCTACGGGTCCAGATCCAGGGATCCCAAGGCGACTCTAGTGGATGCATTAGTGGTGCCTTGGTCGTTCAACCTAGCTTATGCGTTTCCACCGTTCCCTCTCCTTCCCAGGCTTGTAGCCAGGATCAAACAGGAGAAGGCCTCGTGATTCTGCGCGTGGCCGCGCAGGACTTGGTATGCAGACCTGGTGAATATGTCATCGGCTCCACCATGGAAGCTATCTTTGAGACAGGATCTTCTAGTACAAGGTCCATTCGAACATCCAAATCTAGTTTCTCTGCAGCTGTCTGCTTGGAAATTGAACGTTTGATTTTATCCAAGCGTGGGTTTTCAAATTCAGTGATAGATACTCTGGTCCAAGCCAGAAAACCTGTGACTAGAAAGATTTACCATAAAATATGGAAAAGATATATCTGTTGGTGTGAATCCAAGGGATTCTCCTGGAGTAAGATTAAAATTCCTAAGATCCTCTCCTTTCTCCAAGAAGGTTTGGATAAGGGATTGTCAGCGAGTTCTCTAAAAGGACAGATTTCTGCTTTATCTGTCTTGTTACACAAACGACTGGCAGCTGTGCCAGATGTACAAGCTTTTGTACAGGCTTTGGTCAGAATCAAGCCTGTTTACAGACCCTTGACTCCTCCCTGGAGTCTAAATTTAGTTATTTCAGTTCTTCAAGGGGTTCTGTTTGAACCCTTTCATTCCATAGATATCAAGTTACTATCTTGGAAAGTTCTGTTTTTGGTTGCTATTTCTTCTGCTAGAAGAGTTTCTGAATTATCTGCTTTGCAGTGTGATCCACCCTATCTGGTGTTCCATTCAGATAAGGTTGTTTTGCGTACCAAGCCTGGTTTTCTTCCAAAAGTTGTTTCCAACAAGAATATTAACCAGGAAATAGTTGCTCCTTCTTTGTGTCTGAATCCAGTTTCAAAGAAGGAACGTTTGTTACACAATTTAGATGTAGTCCGTGCTTTAAAGTTCTATTTAGAAGCAACAAAGGATTTCAGACAAACTTCTTCTTTGTTTGTCGTTTATTCTGGTAAGAGGAGAGGACAAAAAGCTACTGCTACCTCTCTTTCTTTCTGGCTGAAAAGCATCATCCGATTGGCTTATGAGACTGCAGGACGGCAGCCTCCTGAACGAATCACAGCTCACTCTACTAGGGCTGTGGCTTCCACATGGGCCTTCAAGAACGAGGCTTCTGTTGATCAGATATGTAAGGCAGCGACTTGGTCTTCTCTGCACACTTTTGCCAAATTCTACAAATTTGATACTTATGCTTCTTCGGAGGCTATTTTTGGGAGACAGGTTTTGCAAGCCTTGGTGCCTTCTGTTTAGGTAACCTGATTTGCTCCCTCCCTTCATCCGTGTCCTAGAGCTTTGGTATTGGTTCCCACAAGTTATGGATGACGCCGTGGACCGGACACACCAATGTTGGAGAAAACAGAATTTATGCTTACCTGATAAATTACTTTCTCCAACGGTGTGTCCGGTCCATGGCCCGCCCTGGTTTTTTAATCAGGTTTGAAAAATTTCTTTCTCTATACACTACAGTCACCTCGGCACCCTATAGTTTCTCCTTTTTTTCTCCTAACCATCGGTCGAATGACTGGGGGGGGGCGGAGCCTGGGAGGGGCTATATGGACAGCTTTTGCTGTGCTCTTTGCCATTTCCTGTTGGGGAAGAGAATATTCCCACAAGTTATGGATGACGCCGTGGACCGGACACACCGTTGGAGAAAGTAATTTATCAGGTAAGCATAAATTCTGTTTTTCTGATATACAAACTGTTCTTCAAACACCATCATATATAGATCTGCATATGTTGGGGTGACATTGGACCCCATAACAAATAAATTTGTCGACAGGAAAAAGTAATTCTGGAACAAAAATAATAATAGTACAAAATAATCTCAAATAACCTCATTCTCTCTCTTTTGCTCTCTCTCTCTCCCACCTCTCTTTTGCTCTCTCTCTCCTCTCTCTCTTTTGCTATCTCTCCCTGAAGTAAGACATCTCCCACACATACAAAATTCTGTGAATACTTAATGGCTAGTAACCAACTATTAAATCTACAGTTGTGCTTCATACTGATATAGGAAATGTGTATATGTATTCCAGGCTGAAGGAAACAACAGGAGTTCTCCAAGAGGAAAACTTGACATATTACATATATATCATTTTACATAATATACACATCTATTATATATTTTGTGTATGTGTGGGAGATGTCTTACTTCAGGGTAGAGCTGTTATACAAATGGGTAACAGTTGAAGGAAGACATCTACCTTAATTTAGGTAAAACTACTTCAAGTAATCTAATGCTGAGAGGTGGCAACAGTATACAGCAGATTACCGATAGTAGTATCACCACAACAAATTACTACAACAGAGTAAGGGTAGATTGTGGAAGTAAGCTTACGTATAATGCAGGCTGTGATTACAATGCGGCAGAACAAGGCAGTGATTTATATAGCTGTCACCAACGGACACCGTCTAGATAAGTCATGAAAGACAGGGTAGTGAATCCGCTATGAATTGAGGAAGTTCGTTTTGTTACCTTATAAACAAGAGGTTATGCAGGTCCTAGACTCAGAGAACTCACCCGAGGAAGAAATGTGCAGGGATGTCGGCGTGTGACGTCACCGCAACTTGAATCGGATCCTGATGTGTGAGAGCGTCTTGCCAGAAGGTTTGCTGAAAAGGTTCCAAACAGAAATAGCTTCCTGTAAGTAGCAATGTGCCAGGCTCAGAGATCAGTACCTGTAAGAGTACAATACCAAGCTCTGAATGTAGAGAGGTTCAAGCTTATATAGCAGTAGTGGAGCTGGTAACATATCTTAAAGGCACAGTATGACACATATAATCATATGTTAAATAAAGAATGTGTAAGTAGAAATTCTAAGATATGACACCCACCTCTCTTTTGATCTCTCTCACCCCTCTCTTTTGCTCTATCTACCCCCTCTTTTGCTCTATATCTCCCCTCTTGTGCACTCTCTCATATCAGACGGCCGCTCCTGACTGGACCCACCCCACCCATCCCATAACCATCACACTGGGCCCCGCCTCATTGCACCCAGCAAGCCTCGTCCCCTTCATGGATCAGGTGCCAGGTCAGTGTCAGGGTGCCAGGAATCAGACTGAGACAAGAAGTGCAAAAATAATCACACCTTTATTAATAGCAAAAATAATAAAAAGTCCACAAGTCAAATAACAAGCCAGGAATCAAAACCAGAGATGGTAGTCAGACAAGCCGAGTCAGGAGCCAAAGCTAGTAGTCAGACGAGCCGGAATCAGGAACAAGGAGAACAGCAGAGTCAGGAACAAGCCAGGGATCAGGAACCAGGAGGGACGTCAGACAGCCATGTAATTCACAGGAGCTCTCACAAACAGGTCTGAGACAACGCAATGGCAAAGCATACTGAACAGAGGCCCTTTAAATAATAAGTGATGACATCACAATTCTGAGACTGCATTCTGTATCACACGGATGATGTACACCAGTCTGGCCATAAAAGGAATTGCAGGAAATGAGCAGCATCACACAGTATGCACCAGAGTCAGCAAGAGAGGTGTGTAAAATGGCTGCCAGCAGCACATGGCAAACAAAACAGGGAAAAAACCCTGACAGTACCCTCCCCTCAACGACTCCTCCCCCGCGGGAGGACAAATGGCTTATTGGGAAAACGGGCATGGAAGGCACGGAGGAGGGCGGGAGCATGAACATCAGAGGAGGGAACCCATGAACGCTCCTCCAGACCATAACCCCTCCAGTGAACCAAATACTGTACGCGGCCCCTGGACATACGAGAGTGAATAATGCTGCTGACCTCATACTCCTCATGGTTGTCAACAAAGATAGGACGGGGACGAGGCAACACAGTGGTTAACCGATTACAAACCAATGGTTTCAAGAGGGAGACATGAAAAATATTGGAGATGCGCATTGTAGGAGGAAGGTCAAGAGCGTAGGCCACAGGATTGACCCGTCAGAGTATTCGAAAAGGACCAACATAACGGGGAGCCAGTTTATTGGAAGGCACACGAAGATTAAAGTTGCGGGAGGACAGCCAAACTCTCTCACCAACCTGGTAGGAAGGCGAGAGCAAATGCCTACGATCAGCCTGGAACTTTTGGCGCTGCATAGAACGATGAAGGCAATCCTGAATCTGCACCCACGTGGAACGGAGTTGCCGGAGATGCTCCTCCAAAGCCGGAATACCCTGAGACATGAATGAATCGGGTAACAAGGATGGTTGAAACCCATAATTCGCCATGAACAGGGATAACTTGGAGGAAGCATTAATAGCACTATTATGAGCAACTCTGGCCAAGGTAACAGTTCAGACCAATTATTGTGGTGATCTGAGACATAGAAATGGAGGAAATGTTCCAGAGCTTGATTAGACTGTTCCGCAGCCCCATTGGATTGAGGGTGATATGCCGAGGAGAAGGAAAGCTGGATCCCCATTTGAGCACAAAAGGAGCGCCAAAATCTAGAGACAAGCTGGCTACCCCGGTCTGACACTATCTCCTTGGGTAACCCAAGGCAACTTCTTCAAGGGAATGCAATGTGACATTTTAGAAAAACGGTCAACCACCATAAGGATAACAGTATTGCCATTGGAAACAGGGAGCTCGACAATGAAGTCCATTGAAAGATGTGTCCAAGGACGCTCACCATTAGCAATAGGTTGAAGAAGACCCACAGAAAGACGTTGAGGAGTCTTATTCTGTGCACAAACTGAGCAGGAGGCAACATATGCAGCAACATCAGAACGAAGACATGGCCACCAGAATTGTCGAGTGACAGACCAAATCATTTGGTTCTTGCCTGTGTGACCTGCGGCTTTAAGATAGTGGTAAGTGTGCAAAATATTAGTTTGAAGATTCTCAGGAACAAAACACTTACCACTAGGTTTCTCAGGAGGTGCATTGGTTTGTGCAGCCAGGATCTCCTCCCCCAAGGGAGAAGTCAAATTAGTACGTATAGTAGCCAAAATATGGTCATGAGGTATAACTGGAGTAGGTACAGACTCCTCCTTGGACAGAAGGGAAAATTGTCGAGAGAGGGCATCAGCCCTAACATTCTTACTACCAGGCAGGTAGGAGACCACATAATTAAACCGAGACAAAAATAGCACCCATCTGGCCTGTCGGGGCGACAAACGTTTTGCTTCAGATAGATAAGTTAAATTCTTGTGGTCA
The DNA here is from genome assembly GCF_027579735.1 of Bombina bombina. Taxonomy (NCBI): domain Eukaryota; kingdom Metazoa; phylum Chordata; class Amphibia; order Anura; family Bombinatoridae; genus Bombina; species Bombina bombina. The sequence continues at coordinate 1,230,015,461 of NC_069499.1, forward strand.
GTAAGAATGAGCACTGGCATGCTAGTACCCTCGAGAAGATGCCTCCATTTCTTGAGTGCCAAAATTATGGCCAGTAATTCCCTGTCGCCAATTTCATAATTGCACTCCACTGTAGACACTTTCTTAGAGAAGAAACCACACAGATGCAAGGAACTGTCAGGCGTAGGACGTTGAGACAAGAGGGCACCTACTCCAGTCTCAGACGCATCAACCTCAAGAACGAAAAGCAGGACAGGGTTAGGATGAGCCAGAATTGGAGCGGCAGCAAAGGCAGTCTTAAGACTATCAAAGGCCTTAAAGGCAGTAGGTGATCAATGGAGTGGATCATTCTCTTTACGGTCATGTCTGTGATAGGTTTGACCAAGGAAGAAACGTTTTTAATAAACTTTCTATAGTTATTGGCGAACCCCAAAAAACATTGAATAGACCAAAGACCAACTGGGCAAGGCCACTGCAGAACTGCAGACAACATGTCAGGATCCATGGAGAACCCTTCAACAGAGATAACATAACCTAGGAAGGTTACTTGAGTCTGATGGAACTCTTTTTCGAGTTTACAAAACAGGCCGTTCTCACGTAGTCTCTGAAGAACCCATGTAACATCAGAACGATGAGCCTCAAGTGTGGGTGAGTGTATGAGCATGTCGTCCAAGTACACCACAACACACTGTTGCAACATATCTCGTAGGACATCATTAATAAATTCCTGGAAAACAGCAGGAGCATTACATAGGCCAAAGGGCATTACAAGATACTTATAATGCTCACTCCTGTAGTTAAATGCTGTTTTGCATTTGTGGACCTCCTTGATCCTAACAAGATTGTACGCTCCTCTCAAATCAAGTTTAGTAAAGACCGTAGCTCCCTTGAGTCGGTTAAAGAGTTCCGTAATGAGCGGAATAGGGTAAGCATTCGTAATGGTAAGATGATTAAGACCCTTATAATCGATGCATGGTCTTAACTCGTCACCCTTTATCTTCACAAAGAAGAAGCCAGCCCCTGCAGGAGAGCAGGATTTGCGGATAATCCCCCGTGACAGAGCATCAGCAACATACACCTCCATAGCACAATTCTCTGCAACAGACAGAGGGTACACCCGGCCCCGAGGAGGAATGGATCTGGGTTGCAGGTCTATGGCACAATCGTAAGACCGGTGAGGAGGCAACGTACCGGCACACACCTTATCAAAAACGTCTAGGAACTCTCGGTACTCCTCTGCCAATTGAGATACCGAAGAAGTGCACAAGACTTTAACTGGTTTCTGAAGACAAGTGGAAATACATTGCGGAGACCACGACAAAATTTCAGACCTGCGCCAGTCGAGACAGGGATTGTGCTTTTGGAGCCAGGGATAACCCAGAACAAGCGGAAAATGCGGAGAATTTATCACCTGGAACTGGAGGGTTTCAAAATGGAGAGCCCCCAACAGCCATGGATAACGGAGCAGTTTTGTGAGTAACGAGTGTGGGCTGAAGGGGCCTGCCATCAATGGCCTCAATAGCAAGCGGAATGGACTGAGGCAAAACAGGATGGAGTGCTTTGATACAAAAGCACTGTCAATGAAATAGCCTGCAGCACCGGAGTCAACAAGGGACTGGGTGACTATGGAGGAGTCCACCCAGGAAAGGACAACCATCACCGAAGATTTCTCCTTTAGTGGTTCCGGGGACGAGGATAAACCACCAGATGTCTTCCCCCCTACAGGACCTTAGGTGTGAGCGTTTCCCGGCCGTGTAGGACAAGACTTCAAAAGGTGGCCTTGTAACCCACAATAGAGGCAGAGCCCCTCTCTCCTCCTAAAGGCCCTCTCCACCGCGAAGAGATACGTGAATCCCAACTGCATCGGGTCAGCAATACCTGGTGACTCGGGACTAGGAGGCATGGGAGGAGAGGGAGGCATGGGTGGAAATGAACACGTAGGAGACAACGGTACAGGAGGCTTCCGCAAGCGCTCCTTGAAAGAGGACCTCTCACTTAGTCTGATGTCAATTAGGATCAAAAAAGACACCAATGCCTCTGGATCTTCTGGTAAATCTCTGGCAGCAACTTCACCTTTAATTGCATCAAAGAGCCCATGAAAGAAGGCGGCAACAAGGGCTTCATTGTTCCAACCTACCTCTGCAGCAAGCGTACGGAACTCAATGGCATACTGAGCAACAGATCTTGTACCTTGCTGAATGGACATGAGTCATTTAGCAGCAGAGGAGGAGCGAGCCAAAACATCAAATACCCTTTGAAAGGAGGCTACAAATTCAGGGTAATTTGAAATCACAGGTTTATTAGTCTTCCACAAGGGATTAGCCCAGGCAAGAGCTGTGTCAGAGAGTAAAGAGATAAGAAATCCCACCTTAGCTCTGTCAGAGGGAAATGCCTGAGGTAACATCTCAAAGTAAATGCCCACCTGGTTCAAAAACCCTCTGCACTGATTAGGATCGTCTCCATAACGCTGAGGTAGAGGTGCAGAACCGGACATGCTCCTGGTAGGACTAGGTGCAGCAGCGGAAACAGGAGCAGCCATAACTTGCGGGACACTTTGGTCCAAATGTGCAGTGCGAGTCAGCAGGGTTTTCAGGGCTAGTGCAAATTGATCCAAGCGGTGATCCTGTTCATCCATCCTGGAAATTATGGCAGGTAAAGGTGGATTATTAGCACCATCAGGATTCATAGCCCTTGCGTAATGTCAGGGTGCCAGGAATCAGACTGAGACGAGAAGTGCAAAAATAATCACACCTTTATTAATATCAAAAAATAATAAAAAGTCCACAAGTCAAATAACAAGCCAGGAATCAAAACCAGAGCTGGTAGTCAGACAAGCCGAGTCAGGAGCCAAAGCGAGTAGTCAGACGAGCCGGAATCAGGAACAAGGAGAACAGCAGAGTCAGGAACAAGCCAGGGATCAGGAACCAGGAGGGACGTCAGACAGCCAGGTAATACACAGGAGCTCTCACAAACAGGTCTGAGACAACGCAAGCGCAAAGCATACTGAACATAGGCCCTTTAAATAATAAGTGATTACATCACAATTCTGAGACTGCAGCCTGTCTCACACGGATGATGTACACCAGTCTGGCCATAAAAGGAAGTGCAGGAAATGAGCAGCATCACACAGTATGCACCAGAGTCAGCAAGAGAGGTGAGTAAAATGGCTGCCAGTAGCACATGGCAAACAAAACAGGGAAAAAAACCCTGACAGTCAGTTTGTTGAAGGCCAGGTGTGTTTGTCCTTGCGCAGTCTCTACTGCGCATGACAGCTTCAGACAAACACACTTGGCCTTTTATATTATAGGATGCTTATTGTTTCACAAATCTACTTAGAACTATATACATAGATAGAGATATGACAGTAATTAGACTCTGTTCTAGCATCAATTGGTCTCTGAGGAGGTATTTCCACACTAGAGAGTGTGTAGAAAAAGGGTATTAACAATCAGATCATTATTAACAGCTTTATTCACGTAATTTGAAATATTTTCTTGTATAATCAAAGTTGGATTGTACTGTAGTGGAAGATAAGTATAATTTTGTCAACATAATACAGGTAGCCCTCAGTTTACGCCGGTGTTAGGTTCCAGAAGGAATGGTTGTAAATCGAAACCGTTGTAAATTGAAACCCAGTTTATAATGTAAGTCAATGGGAAGTGAGGGAGATAGGTTCCAGGCCCCTCTCAAAATTGTCATAAGTAACACCTAATACATTTATTTTTAAAGCTTTGAAATGAAGACTTTAAATGCTAAACAGCATTATAAACCTAATAAAATAATCACACAACACAGAATATATAATTAAACCAAGTTAAATGAGCAAAAATATTTGCTAAACAGCATTATAAACCTAATAAAATAATTACACAACACAGACTTCACTTGCATTTTTCTGCAAACAGTTCTTTCTATGCATTCCAATCTGGACTGATTTATAGACAGGAAGATCTTGTTCCTTTGAAATCTGCTCGATAGCTCAGGTTTGGTTGAACTGATTAATTTCAGCTTGCTAGGCTTTGCTGCAACACAAGCGGACAGCTACACCTACTGGCTATTTTAATAAATGAACTGCTTCTCAATAGCAGTCAAAGGACTGGAAAAAAAAGGTTGTTATTCTGAAACGGTGTAAATTGAACCGTTGTAAAACGAGGGCCACCTGTAGTTTCAAAGAGAACCAATGCCCAGCCCCACCTTTATCCGTTTGCTTGCAAATAATATCTGTTGTTTTCTTAAGTAAATATACAGCTTCACGTTCAGCCCTAGATAAATTATTACATTGCTGACTTTATAATTTATCTCTGTTTTTTAATTTCTCTATATCCCTAGTTACAAGATTAATATATGTATCCACACTTGTATTATAACAAACAGGTATAAATTTTATTTTATTTTTCAAACCCAATGTGGTGTTTTCTGAAAGTCTCTATTAGAGAAAAAAGATTTTAACTTGAAATTCCATTTTTTTTTAAAATAGATTGTGTTCCAATTTAAAGAAGTCACATCCCTTGCTGGGACAAAACCAAAGTCCCTTATTAAAGGGACACTGTACCCAAACATTTTCTTTCATGATTAAGGTAGAGAATATAATTTTAAACAACATTACAATTTACTTCTATTACCTAATTTGCTTTATTCTTTAGATATACTTTAATGAAGAAATAGCAATGCACACAGTGAACCAATCACAGGAGGCATCTATGTGCAGCTACCAATCAGCAGCTACTAAGCATATCTAGATATGATTTTCAGCAAAGAATATCAAGAGAATGAAGCAAAATAGATAATAGAAGTAAATTAGAAAGTTGTTTATAATTGTATGCTCTTTCTAAATCATGAAAGAAAAAATTTGGGTTTCATGTCACTTTAGGTACCTTTTGTTGAATAGGAGTGAGCGTGGTCGGTAAAATATTCACTACTAATTCCTGTTCCTCCATTTCATCATCTGCTGTTGTTATGGTGCTCTTCGCATTCTCTTCCACCACAACGCCGCCTGTGTCCAATTTCCTCGGTGAACTATCTGACTGTGTGTGAATACCACTTATTGCTCAGTGATGCTGACAATTAAAGTGGGGTGTTGACTAGAATTGTTCCAGTCCAGTTTGATCTTTCACCCACTTTTAAAAGGTTCAGTTAAATGAAAAAACAATGTGAAAATAAACTGTGCACATAAAGTCCTAGTGTAAATATAAAAAAGAATACTTTAAATATCTCTGATATAAGTAAGAAACTTCCAAAGATTCTAAAAGGTACAGTCTAGTCAAAATTAAACTTCAATGATTCAGATAGGGCATACAATTTTAACCCCTTAATGACCACAATGTACCCTGTATGTCACTGGTCGTTAAGGGTTTTTTCAGGACATAATAGCACAAGTCTAGCAAGAACACGCTATTAATGCCCTCCCTCCAGAAGGCTTTGTGGAATAGAGCAGTCTTAACGCTGGTGGCAAGACCGCGCTATAAAACAATCAAGTCCCAAAAAAAGGCCAGCGACATACAGGGTACGTCGCTGGTCCTTAAGGGGTTAAACAACTTTCCAATTCACTTTTATCATCAAATTTGTTTTGTTTCTTTGGTATTCTTTGTTGAAAGCTAAACCTAGATTGGATCATATGCTAATTTCTAAGTCCTTCAAGGCCGCCTCTTATCTCAAAGCATTTGACAGTTTTTCACAGCTAGAGGGCGTTAGTTCACGTTTGCCATATAGATAACATTGTGCTCATGCCTGTGGAGTTACTTATGAGAGGGCACTGATTGGCTAAAATGCAAGTCTGTCAAAAGAACGGAAATAAGGGGGCAGTCTGCAGAGGCTTAGATACAAAGTAATATTTCTTTTTAAAAAACAAACACTAACTTATTTAAACAATAAAAACTCTGGAGTAGACTGTCCCTTTATGTTAGTGTATCCAATAATTGCAATTTGCTTGTAGTTAATCTTCTGAGGATTGAGCCATAGGGGCCGATTTATCAATGCTTGGGCCGCTAGCAGAGGGTGTCAATCAACACAATCTTATAGGATCGGGTTGATTGCTGTACGCCGCTCAGAGGCGGTGGATACAGTTAAGGAGCAGCGGTCTTAAGACTGCTGCTTCTTAACTGTGGTTTGCGGCAAGCCTGAAGGCTCGAGCGGAAACAGGGCGAGATGGCCCCATTTGGGCCATCATAAATCGTCCTCATAGTCTCTAAATTCCAAATCTATAGTGTTACTGCTGTGCTACAACAAGATTCAATGTAAGAAGACATTTGTATCCAATAGTTACAACTGGCTAGTAGGTAACCTCAAAGAGAGAAAGACGACCAATATGGCAACACAGTTTCAAATAGAGCCCAAATTAAAAACTCTTGTTAAAACACACTCACATGGCCTTGAGCTACACTAGCTCAAATAATTTTGCTTTCTTTATAAATCACTCCAACAAAACAGGAACTGGTGATAAAATATAAATGTATTCCTCAATTTAAAAGAATAAAAGTCACTCAGGGTACAATTTGATGCCAAAAGCAACATAATACCACCATAAAAACAAGGTTCAAAAGCTCAATAGTTTACAGGAACCGAGTGCAAAGTGGTGAGAGCTTCTCAGAATGTTGCACTGGTCATATGATGTCCCTTCCTGATGACATATCCTATGTACGTTTTTTTACCTTGATGGCTATTTCAAAGGATACAATATGTTGTGATTCTTTTCCTTATATAGGTCCAGTACCAATCTTATTGGATATTTAAAATATCTTAAATTAACTATTCAAATACCGGAGCTCTTAAAACAAACAATTAACTAAACCATATAATACACTCTTTTTTCTAATAAATATCAGATAAAAGTTAAATGAGCAGATCAAAATGATAAAAAGTAACATTTGCATATATACAATGTTGTAGAAAATGACCCCCTATTTCATATATCAATAAAATCACAATACCAGCCCAAATAACATGATTATGATTGAATATTGAAACAAGGGTTGTTTTGTACAATTACAAATCAATTTTTAAAAAAAATTAAATACAAATACATGTTTAACTCTTAATGAAAATTGTAAAGTAAAATATCAAAAATATTTTATGTCAAATATTCTCTACCCAGAAATCAAACCCACCGAGGTTTTACTGTCCCAAATTATGAACTTACCATTGTGTTAAGTCCAGGGGTCAAGTCTTACAAAAAAAAAAGTGTGGGAACTCAACAAGTCTTCCACCCCCACCCCCCCTCATAAGTAATATTGTTTTATCCTTCTCTGTCCCAGTGTCTCACCCACTTAAGGTGCAATAGTTCTATTTCTGCTGAGGGGAGCTAAATAACACCAGAGCAAGTAACACAGAAATGTAAGCACCATATGTTACACACACTGTAGGGTGATCACATTGCATGGCTGCTGACAGGCTTGCATTTAGTGTATTGTAGGAAGTGTTACTTCTCATTACTAGAGGATCTCACTATGCCTCTAACCAGACTGTGCTCCAGCAGCAGCAGTGTTTACTGAAGGTTTTCTGTTCTCTGTCCAGGGGGAACTTAGTTCCTCTTGGAAAAATAGTGCAGGAACTTCGTTCCCATGCGTTCCCACTCAGCTTGACCCCTGGCTAAGTCCCTTTCATTTCTGTCTGACCTAATATATTATTGGCATCTCCACCCTGCCAGTGTTTTTTTAATTTGTTTAATGTCACATAATTTAAAAATGTATTTAGGATTTTTGTTATATACCTTCCTAAAATGTTCAGATACTGAATGTTTCAAATAACCCTTCCTAATATTGTATACATGCTTGCCTAAATGTGTACTCAGGTTTCTAGTTTTAGGGCCCATATATTGTAAGTGGCATGCACATTCCAAGAGAAGAATGACATCCTTTGAGTGGCACGTTATAAATAGCTTGATATCATATTTCTTCTTTGTGTTACAAGAATTAAAGTCAACAATGCACAATTGTAGAATGATGTATATCATACACATGTGCCACATTAATAAAAAAAAACTTCAATTTATCAATTAGCCTAGTCTTTGATCTCTCTTCCTTGATGTATCTTTTTGTTAATTCTAATCTTAAATTAGGGGCTTTTTTAAAGGCAGTCTTTGGATTATTCATCAATAATATTAGTTAGATTGCTATCTTGTTTTTAAACATTCCAATGCTTCCTGATAATAGTTGCTACCTCCTTATTTTGAGTGCAATAATCTAATTTTATAGGTCCTCTCCTGTTAGAATTAGTAACTCTATTTTTCATTTTGGTTTGATCTTTTTATTCTAGTAGTTCTTGTCTGTCTTTATTATTTATTTCCTCTACTACTTTGTTTAAGGTTTCTTCATTATAATTGTTCTCCTCAAATCTTTCTTTTCGAATTTCAGATTGTTCCAAAAACACATTGTTATCACTACAATTTCTTTTAATTCTAGATGATATTTTATCTTTTTAAGTGACAAATATTTACTTAAGTATATGTATTTACATCTATTGGTTTAAAAAAGTTTGTTGTTTCAATCTTACCATTATATACTGTATATATATATATATATATATATATATATATATCAGGGGCGTATTATGTCCTAGGCCAACAAGGAATTTGCCTAGGGTGGCAGATTTGGGAAAGATGGGGGGCGGCACTTTTTGACGCACTGTATTATCATGTGCCAGTACATATTGTTTGGGCAGAGCATCTGATGTAAGGAGCTTCTGCTTGATAGTATGTATTACATTTGTTATATTGCCAGTGAGTGAATGTCTGGTGGGCGGTTCAAGAATTTAAAACTGCCATGTAACTTGCATATGTTTTGGGGGCCTTCTCTCCTCTGCTGTTTGTGGGGATGGTCCTACCCCTTACTTGGAAGGGAATCAGTTGCTGGCTGATATGATGAACTGGCTCGAACTTCAAGCTAGAGAAGATCACCACTTTCTTTACTTTTTACATATTGTAATTAACAGGAGCTGAAGTTAGAAAATGAGTACATACCTTCATGTGGTTCAAGATAAACAGCACCGCCATTCAGGAGCAGGACTTAGCCCCATGAGAAACCTTCAGCATTGAGATAGAGGCTAGATGGGTTAAATACTGTGTGCACTCTACAGAACAATGACTGTGTCTTTAGCAACCTTGTCTGTTTAGAAACTTCTCTCCTCCTTTTCTCTCCTCTGAGTGCGGCGCTACCAGCTTCTATGTGAGACAGCACACATGGACAGCATGAGTAATTTACAACCAATGAGCAAACTGATAAAGAGTTGTGACAGTGTTCTCTGAATCTGATGTAAGTAAGAAACAGGAGATTAGTCAAATAAGATTTTAACAGATTCTTTGTAATTTTGAAAAAAAAAACAGACTGGTTCAACCAGACTGCTAATGTGACATGGGGAACACACACATTCAGTCCTAATACTGTCACAGTCAAAAGTACTCTGCTTATAAATTTTTTTTTTTTTAAAACTGTGCCAGAGCGTGCCAGTGTCATGTGACATGCCAAGCTATTGCCATGTACTGTTTTAGATGTGCACTGTGCAGCACTGAATGCAAAGCCCTAACTCTGCATCCAGCCTTTCCCATTGCATCAGAAAAGGTCCTACTGGGGTTACCAATGTTATCAGGTAACTGCTCCAGTGGGGGGGATTGTTTCTGGGTAGGGCTGAATATAGGCGCATGCAGCAGAAAGCTGGAGCAGCAGGCATGTGAGGATTTGAGCATCTGTGCAGCTGCATACACTGCTCTCTTCAGTCTTGAGGCTGTGTGACTCATCTCACACTGCTTCCATTCAGCCTTGGGCAGACAGCATCCAGTCTGCTGGTCCCCTTAGCCCTGCTCTTTCTGCTGTGACCCTAATATCAACTAACTGAAGTTTGTCAGGGGAACAGTGCTTTGTAGAAAGGTGTCAGTGGGAAGAATAAGTGAGTGCACACACGCCCCTCCCCATGCAGCATTGTCTAGTGCAGGGTGAGAGGGAACTTGTTCCTAGCAAAGAAGTGACGCGTGCTGCTGTAGCTGATGTATAGTGTCATGCTGATACTTCACACATTAATGTAAGGGCTATTGTTATAGTTTTTGTTTTCTCTCTGTCTTAGATTTTACAGCTTCCCATAGTAGTTCTGCTGTTCCAGTCAGTAAACGTATATTTGTCTGCATCTCCATGCTTCCTCCTCAGTCTTCACCTTGCTTTGCTCCTGTTGGCTGCCCTAAATCTCTTTAACCAGCTAACCTCACACCAGAATCACATTCAAAAGAATATTAAATGAATCCACAGTGGAGGAATTTATATATTTATTTACTTATTAGTACTGCTGACGTCCAGTTTCACATATTGCAATTTATTTCATTTAAAAAAAAAAATGATTAGCCCAGCAGTGGATGAAATTGATTTAGTTGTTTTCTGCGATGTTGGGGTGGAGAGAGAACTTGCATGGGGTGGGGGGGGGGGGGCCCAAGAAAATTTTTGCCCAGGGTCCAGTCAATATTAAAGACGGCCCTGCATACACCATTAGAAATGTTGTGAATGTGTAAGAAATTATATAATGCACTCACATTTGATATATATATATATATATATATATATATATATATATATATATATATATATATAAAATACATACACAAACTTTTAAACATCCTACTTTTTTCTTGGTGTTTTTTTTCCCTTGTGTTTTTTTTTAACTATTTAACTATTAAATAACGCATTACAAAGGGAGCATAGTTTTACCTGGGCCACTGAGTTGTACAGCTTTCTCATAGTTTGCGGGATCTGTAGTTTTGTGAGTATTTGTCTCCATTTAACTCAGGCTACACATTACTTTGCACCCTTATCAGCCAGTGATTACTGACCTGCTTGTAAAATAACAGTGCCTTATATGAATGCTTAGGACCCAGTCAGACAGCAGTTGTCACATATTTCACAGCAGTTGTCACATAAGGGGCGCGATCCGATATACTGCATAGTTTGCGGCGCAAGCGAGGGAACCCGCGTCGCCCGCAGTTTCAGCTCGCAACTCGAGCTATCCAATATACAGCGCCGTCAGATGCTAACGTGCCGTAAGTCTCACAAACCAGCGATGTCCAGAAATCTGCGTAAGTACAAATTTCTGGAGTCGCCAGTGACTTGCGCCACGTTAGAAACTTCCGGCGCCTAAACCTGACTAAAGTTATAAAATCACCCGCACTGTCTAACACGCCTCCTAAACATAGCCTGACACGTCTAACCCTATCCGCTTTCCCCCCTCACTAGCCTAACAATAAAAAAAGTTATTAACCCCTAAACCGCTGCTCCCGTACCCCGCCGCCACCTAATAAAGTTATTAACCCCTAAACCGCCGCTCCCGTACCCCGCCGCCAGCTATATTAAATCTATAACCCCCTAAAGTGAGCCCCTAACACCGCCGCCATCTACCTTACCTACCCACTAAAGTGAGCCCCTACCCCGCCGCCATCTATTTTAAAATGATTAACCCCTAATCTAATCCCCCTACCCCGCCGCCATCTATATTAAATTATTTAACCCCTAAAATACTAAACTATCCCTACCACTAAACCTAAGTCTAACCCTACAAATAGCCCTGAAAAGGGCTTTTTGCGTGGCATTACCCCAAAGTAAACTGCTCTTTTGCCAGCCCTTAAAAGGGCTTTTGGCGGGGCTTTGTCACAAAGTAATCAGCTCTTTTGCCTACAATCTAAATCCCCCTACACCGCTGCCACCTATAATAAATGTATTAACCCCTAATCTAATCCCCCTACACCACCGCCACCTATAATAAATGTATTAACCCCTAATCTAATCCCCCTACACCGCCGCCAGCTCTATTAACTATATTAACCCTAATTATTATTAGGGTTAATATAGTTAATATAATTATTATATTATATATATTAACTATATTAACCCTAATTATATTAGGGTTAATATAGTTAATATCGTTATTATATTATATAAATATATATTAAGTATAATAACCCTATCTAACTCTAACATCCCTAACTAAACTCTTATTAAAATAAATCTAATATTAATATTATTAATGAAAATATTCCTATTTAAATCTAAATACTTACCTATAAAATTAACCCTAACGCCTAGATTTAGAGTTGGGCGGTAGCCGTGAAAACCAGCGTTAGAGGCTACTAACGCTGGTTTTTACCACCCGCTGGTATTTGGAGTCAGTCAGGAAAGGGTCTAACGCTCACTTTCCAGCCGCAACTTTTCCATACCGCAGATCCCTTTACGTCAATTGCGTATCCTATCTTTTCAATGGGATCTTTCTAACGCCGGTATTTAGAGTCGTGGCTGAAGTGAGCGTTAGAAATCTAATGACAAAACTCCAGCCGCAGAAAAAAGTCAGTAGTTAAGAGCTTTCTGGGCTAACGCCGGTTTAAAAAGCTCTTAACTACTGTGCTCTAAAGTACACTAACACCAATAAACTACCTATGTACCCCTAAACCGAGGTCCCCCCACATCGCCGCCACTCTATTAAATTTTTTTAACCCCTAATCTGCCGACCGCACGCCGCTGCCACCTGTTATCCCTATGAACTCCTAATCTGCTGCCCCTAACACCGCCGACCCCTATATTATATTTATTAACCCCTAATATGCCGCCCCCAACGTCGCCGCTACCTACCTACACTTATTAACCCCTAATCTGCCGACCGGACCGCTCCGCTATTATAATAAAGTTATTAACCCCTAATCCGCCTCACTCCCGCCTCAATAACCCTATAATAAATAGTATTAACCCCTAATCTGCCCTCCCTAACATCGCCGACACCTAACTTCAAGTATTAACCCCTAATCTGCCGATCGGAGCTCACCGCTACTCTAATACATTTTTTAACCCCTAGAGCTAATTCTAACCCTAACCCTAACACCCCCCTAAGTTAAATATAATTTTATTCTAACGAAATAAATGAACTCTTATTAAATAACTTATTCCTATTTAAAGCTAAATACTTACCTGTAAAATAAACCCTAATATAGCTACAATATAAATTATAATTATATTGTAGCTATTTTAGGATTAATATTTATTTTACAGGCAACTTTGTATTTATTTTAACTAGTTACAATAGCTATTAAATAGTTAATAACTATTTAATAGTTACCTAGTTAAAATAATTACAAAATTACCTGTAAAATAAATCCTAACCTAAGTTACAATTAAACCTAAGACTACACTAGCAATAAATTAATTAAATAAAATACCTACAATTATCTACAATTGAACCTAACACTACACTATCAATAAATAAATTAAATACAATTCCTACAAATAAATACAATTAAATAAACTAACTAAAGTACAAAAAATAAAAAAGAACTAAGTTACAAAAAATAAAAAAATATTTACAAAAAAATTACAACAATTTTAAACTAATTACACCTACTCTAAGCCCCCTATTAAAATAACAAAGACCCCCAAAATAAAAAAAATGCCCTACCCTATTCTAAATTACACAAGTTCAAAGCTCTTTTACCTTACCAGCCCTTAAAAGGGCCCTTTGCGGGGCATGCCCCAAAGAATTCAGCTCTTTTGCCTGTAAAAAAAAAACATACAATACCCCCCCCCAACATTACAACCCACCACCCACATACCCCTAATCTAACCCAAACCCCCCTTAAATAAACCTAACACTAAGCCCCTGAAGATCTTCCTACCTTGTCTTCACCTCGCCGGGTTCACCAATCGGTCCAGAAGAGGGTCCGAAGTCTTGATCCAAGCCCAAGCGGGGGGCTGAAGAGTGACGTCCATCCTCGGGCTGAAGTCTGGATCCAAGCGGCGGCTGAAGAAATCCATCATCGGGATGAAGTCGGAAGTCCATCATCGGGATGAAGTCTTCTATCAAGCCGCATCTTCAATGTTCTTTCTTCCGGAGCGGAGCGGAGCCATCTTCTTCCCAGCCGACGCGGATCCAACCTCTTCAAGCGACGCCTACTAGCCGAATGACGGTTCCTTTAAATTACTTCATCCAAGATGGCGTCCCTCGAATTCCGATTGGCTGATAGGATTCTATCAGCCAATCGGAATTAAGGTAGGAAAATTCTGATTGGCTGATGGAATCAGCCAATCAGAATCAAGTTCAATCCGATTGGCTGATCCAATCAGCCAATCAGATTGAGCTTGCATTCTATTGGCTGTTCCGATCAGCCAATAGCTATTATACCTAGTTAAAATAATTAACAATTTACCTGTAAAATAAATATAAACCCTAACATAGCTACAATGTAATTATTAATTATATTGTAGCTATCTTAGGGTTTATTTTATAGGTAAGTATTTAGATTTAAATAGGAATATTTTAGTTTATAATATGAATTAGATTAATTTAATAAGAATTTAGTTAGGGGTGTTAGGGTTAGATAGAGTTAATATAGTTAATATAAATACTATAGTAACTATATTAACTATATTAACCCTAATATAATTAGGGTTAATATAGTTAATATATATAATGTAATAACTATATTAACTATAATATACTTAGGGTTAATATAGATAATATAGCTGGCGGCGGGGTAGGTAGATTAAATTAGGGGTTAATAATTTTAATATAGATGGCGGCGGTGTAAGGGGCTTACATTAGGGGTTAATACTATTAATATAGGTGGCGGCGGTGTAGGGAGGGCAGGTTATAGGGCAAAAGAGCTGTTTACTTTGGGGCAAAGCCCTGCAAAAGGCCCTTTTAAGGACTGGTAATAGAGCTAATTACTTTAGGGGTATTAGATTAGGGGTTAATAATATTAATATAGCTGGCGGCGGTGTAAGGGGTCAGATTAGGGGATAGATAAGGTAGATGGCGGCGGTGTAAGGGGCTTACATTAGGGGTTAATACTATTAATATAGGTGGCGGCGGTGTAGGGAGGGCAGGTTATAGGGCAAAAGAGCTGTTTACTTTGGGGCAAAGCCCTGCAAAAGGCCCTTTTAAGGACTGGTAATAGAGCTAATTACTTTAGGGGGATTAGATTAGGGGTTAATAATTTTTATATAGGTGGCGGCGGTGTAAGGGGTCAGATTAGGGGATAGATAAGGTAGATGGCGGCGGTGTAAGGGGTTCACATTAGGGGATAGATCAGTTAGATGGTGGCGGTTTTAGGGGCTCACAGTAGGGGGTTAGTTTATGTAGATGGCGGCGGGGTCCGGGAGTGGCGGTTTAGGGGTTAATAACTTTATTAGGGATTGCGGCGGGAGATCGCGGTTGACAGGTAGATAGACATTGCGCATGCGTTAGGTTTATTTAGCAGCTAGTTTAGGTAGTTACGGGGCTCCAATAGTCAGCGTAAGGCTTCTTACGGCTGCTTTTTGTGGCGAGGTGAAAATGGAGTAAGATTTCTCCATTTTCGCCACGTAAGTCCTTACGCTGTATATTGGATACCAAACTGCGCTGGTTTGGTATACCTGCCTATGGCCCAAAAAACTACGGGCGACGGCAGAAATATACGCGCGTAACTTCTAAGTTACGCCGTATATAGGATACCAAACCAGCGCAAATATTGGCGTTGCCTGCTTTTGCGGGCGACGATTTTTATCGGATCGGGCCCATAGGGACTCATCCCCTTTTTTTAACATTTTCACACAACACTGAGTTGTAGGGCAGAGCAAGTTTTGAAACTTGGATGGGATAATGCACAGAAGAAACAACTTAGTGTGTAAATTTGTGTGCGTTTCTGTGTGTGAACAACAACATATACACTGTCAGAAAAAAGGGTACAGTTGGGGTCCGTTTGTGAACACTTAGGGTACAACTGCTGTGGTTGTACCCTCAATGGATCATAATTACACCTTAAGGAACTAATACGTACCATTTAGTGGTAAATAAGGTACAAATATTTTTCCAACTGTCAAAGGGTCCGTGTCTGTACCATGTAATCCCCCCAAAAAGGTACAATCACTTGTGTGACTAAAAGGTTGAGGGGGATGGGTGGTTCAAGGCTTCCAAACCCTGCAAGTTCATATCATTTGTACACCTCAATTATTCATATTCACATAACTGGCAGTCACCCAAAATGAATGCAACATACATGTTGTACAGAAAAATAATTATCTTCAATTGTTGTTGGTAATATGCAAGAAGCGGGCAAAGCAAAACAATACTTAAAGAGGCAGTCTACACCAGAATTTTTGTTTTAAAAGATAGATAATCCCTTTATTACCCATTCCCCAGTTTTGCATAACCAACACAGTTATAATAATATACTTTTAACCTCTGTGATTATCTTGTATCTAAGCCTCTGAAAACTTCCTCTTTATTTCAGTTCTTTTGACAGACTTGCAGTTTAGCCAATCAGTGCCTGCTTCCAGATAACTTCACGTGCACAAGCACAGTGTTATCTATATGAAATACGTGAACTAACACCCTCTAGTGGTGAAAAACTGTTAAAATGCATCCTGAAAAGAGGTGGCCTTCAAGGTCTAAGAAATTAGCATATGAACCTCCTAGGTTAAGCTTTCAACTAAGAATACCAAGAGAACAAAGCAAAATTGGTGATAAAAGTAAATTGGAAAATTGTTTAAAAGTACATGCTCTATCTGAATAACCCATATATTCAACGATACTGTGTTGCTAGTTCTAAATTGCAAACAAGCACTTAACATTTTAATGTTTATATTTAGAGCATCAATATGTTAACTCTTAAACATAAAGCAAATGTATTAACTAAAATTACAAAGATTTGTTTTTGTTTTAAACTCTATATGAATTGGCTACAATATCCAAACTTTATAACACTGCAGTCTGGCTATTGTAATACTGTCTGAAAAAGTACACATTAAATTAATGCATATTTGACAGCATTTGTAATATGCTGTGTTGAGTACAAATCATGAGGTACAAAGGGTTTGTCACTGGGACAGTACCCTTAAAAGGCCAGATTTGCTTCATTTGTAAGGGTACAATATGGTACCATAGCACTGAGGTCCAATCTAGTCACCAAAGGTACATATTTGCCTTTGAAAGGTACAATCTACAAGGGTACCAATTTGTACCCATGTTAAAGGATACAGGGGGTGTACCTTTGAGTGTACTGCCCCAGTGACCGACTGCTGTACCCCTAAAGGTACAATTTTTGCAATTTTTTTTGTCAGTGTATGTGTTTGTGTGTTTCTATGTGTATATTTGTGTATTTCTCTGTAAGTCTGTATCCGCGAGGGTGTGTTTGTGCCAGAGTGTTTCTGTGTGTGTGTGTTCTCCTTTCTCTTCCCTCCTCTCATTTACTTTGGAAATGCCATGGAAAAAAAACCTGTCATGTTACACCTTGACCAAAAATATTATGGCTAAAAAAGGCCTAAAACCTGGGGGGGTAGCAGAATTCTGAGTAAGCCTAAATACGCCATTGACATATATATATATATATATATATATATATATATATATATATATATATACATATATATATATATATATATATATATATATATATATATATACATAAAGTGAAATTAAGATATGTCACAGATAGTGGGCTATGTCACCAGCTAAATTGTATAGACCAATAATTTGCATTTAGAGTGTTTATAAAAGCATTTAATTTGACCTCATCTCCTTCCCATATTAGGAAAAGGTCATCTATGTATCTATACTAAGACACCAGGTTCACTACCCAGCTATGTCCAGCGACAACATGGGAATATTCCACCCTGCCATATATCAATTTGCATAGCTGGGTGCAAACCTGGTACCCATAGCTGTTCCACTTGTCTGTACATAGAACTCTTTGTTAAACCAGGAAAGATTGGTCTCCAAGATCAGTTTAGTTCCTTTCAATATAAATTCTAATTGGAGTGTTAGAACAAGTTTTCTTCTTGACTCTTGAATATTTGTTCATTAGGCCTTTTTCTTTAGCTATACTGGTGTTCAACAAAGACAACTCTGCTGTCACCAATATATATTTTTCTTTCCAATCTATCTTTTGTAGAATTTTCAATATAATTAAAGTGTCTTTTTAGGTATGCTCTTGTCTAAGTACATTGATAAATTACTAGTTAGTTAATGAATTCCCGATATAAAACATTTGTGAATTTTTGGTAAAATGTAAAATGTTACATTAATAAAATGATATTCTTGCTGATTTATTATATCATTATTTAAACCTTCCTTTAAAAAGATTTTTGTAATTTATTAAATTCTTTCATTGTTTTGTAATTTTCTATACGTTTTACCATTATTTAGTTGCCTATAACACTCACTTTCATAGTCAACACTGTTCATTATCAAGATCCCCTCCTTATTGGCGGGTTCGATTACTATGTCTTTCTTCTTTTTATTTAAAGGGATACTGAACCCAAATTTTTTCTTTCATGATTCAGATAGAGCATGCAATTTTTTTTTTAATCTTTTTATTTAAGATCCCATTTGAAATATTATAGAAGAAAAAAAGAACCAGTAGAAGAAAAAGCGACCATATCTTCTATACATAGCAAAAAAATCCAGCCAAAATATCAAATGGCTCTACATTATTTACTTTGACAGATAATATTCATAATAATAAACATACAATTTAAACTAAATCAGGTCCTGTTATAACAAATATAGAAATACCGGGATTGGATAATTTTCTAGACAACCAATTAAGCTACATATAACATAAAATAACAAAAGAAAAAAAAGGCGCGAGGGGAGAAGATTTGGAGACGGCAGGTTACCAGAGACCCATCAGAACCAATTCTGAGTTTCTGAAGGGGTATATTAAGTGCTCAATTTCACTAAGAGGAAGAGCTTTAATAAAAGTCGACCATTTAAGGAAGAACCCCCTTATGTCCTGATCATTAACTAGATTAGTATCAAACTGTTCAAGAATACATTGTTTCTTCAAGTAGTTCTTGATCTCTAATATGCTGGGGGTCGCCCTTGTTTTCCATTTTTTGAAAATTAAGTATCTAGCAGCTAATATAACCAAATTGATAATTTTATTATTAAGCTGCTGCTTCCCTGTGTCTGACCAAAGGAAAACTACATTTGTCAATGCCAGAGTCAGGGGGGAGATACCCAATATCTTATTAAACCAGTATTGCTCTCTAAGCCAAAATTTTCTGATTTTTGGACAGACCCAAAGTATGTGCAGGAGATTAGCCGAAATAAGCGAACATTTAGGACAAGTGTTAAAATTAGTATTCCTGCATTTAAGACCTTTCTCTGGAGTAAAGTAAGTCATATAGAGTAACTTAACATGTGATTCCCTCCAGGAAGAAGAGAGAGTTACTCGAATAGTTTCTTGAATTGAGAAATTAGGTAGCCTAGCGTCCAAAGAGTTTTGTATTGTTGTTGTAGCCCATTTAGACAAGATCTTTTCCAGATTAACAGTACCCCTAGCCGAAGTCAAAATTTGATAACAATAAGAAATTGACATATGCCCATTTTTTATTAAGACAGTCATGTGATCAGGCGGCTGTCAGAAGAGGTAAAAAGTATAAAAAATATAACTGTGTTGGTTATTAAAAAAATGGGAATGGGTAATAAAGGGATTAGCTATGTTTTAAAACAATAAAAATTCTATTGTAGACCTTTAATCAAGTGCTATTTGTTCATCCTTTTTCAAATTCAATTTATGATCTTGTTTAATCTTTTCTATATCTCAACTAGTTCTAGAAAAATTTCTATAGGGGCCGATTTTGAGTGTACAGCTCCTTTTAATTCAACAACATTGTCAGTTGAGTTTTACATAATAAACAATAATAACATTAGGAAAAAAGAAAACCTCCATGTACTCATGAGTTGTATAAAGCATTATTGATATGAGGAGGATAGGGAAAGAAAAGAAGAAACTACACTTACCCAAGGAGGGGTACAAAGAGGGAGAAAAAGATGCTGCTTTACCCTTGTTCACCGGTAATTGATGTATTTAACTTGTCAGAGCTATATCTCCACCTGAACCAAAGACTAAGTATACTAGTAATCTTATACAGATTTAAATTTGGATTTGTTTTTAACATCTATGTGTTTGATCTTGTCGTCATCATTAAAATGATCTATGTCCCACTCTCGCCTCCAAGACTTCACATGTGCTGCTCCTGTCCTCTGGAACTCTCTACCCCGCTCCATAAGACTGTCTCCAACCTTGTATAGCTTCAGACGCTCCTTGAAAACCCACCTATTCAGAGAGGTTTACCATCTCTCCTCCATCCCTCATCCGGACCAAACTAATACATGAACTGCCTGACTTACTTCTGTAACAAGCTACCCCAACCTTATGTCTCTGCACCCTAAACCTATAGACTGTGAGCTCTCCGGAGCAGGGTCCTCTTCCTCCTGTACTTGATTTGTTTAGTTTTGTTATGTTTTGTATTTTATCACAAATCCTTGTCATTGTATACCCCTATCATTGTACCCAGTGCTTGTTTAATTTCAGACTTAAATTTATCTTTACCAAGGTTAATTTCCTTACTTTTATCTCTAAATGATATTGTCTCAGTGTAAAATGTCCTCATCTAATTGTGTTAATTCTCTTTTTCTTTCAGTTATAATTAAATGAATATGTCTAATAGTGCAATCCTCTAGGATAGTGTTCCACCTGCTTGTGAATTCTAAGTTGTCATTTTTTTTTTATATTCTCAAACATCTAGAAGGGGGATATTCTCTTATGTCACCAGGAAGTGACATCATATGACCACTGCAACATTCTGAGAACCTCTCTCCACTTTACACTCGGTTTCTGTAAGCTATCAAACTTTTGAACCCTGTTTCTATTGTGTTATTGTGTTGCTTTTGGTGTCAATATTTGTGACTTTTGTGGAATAAATTCATATTTGATGGCCAGTTCCTGTTTGCCTGAGTGATTTATAAAGAAAGCGCAATTCTTTGAGCTAGTGTAGCTCAAGGCTATGTGAGTGTGTTTTAACAAGAGTTTTTAATTTGGGCTCTATTTGAAAATATGTTGCACTATTGGTTGTCTTTCTCTCTTTGAGGTTAACTACAAGCAAGTTGCAACTATTGGATACAAATGTCCTCTTACAATGTCCTCTTACATTGTCCTCTTACATTAACTCCTATTGTAGCACAGCAGGTTTGGAATTTGTAAAGCAGGGTGGAATCCTCAAAAGGTTAAATGGAAACCCAAGATTTTTCTTTCATGATTCAGATAGAGAATACAATTTTAAAAAACTTTCCAATTTACTTCTATTATTTAAGTTGCTTCCTTCTTTTGTTGTCCTTTGCTGAAAGATTTATCTAAGAAAGCTCAGGAGCAGCAAAAAACCTAGTTTCTAGCTGCTGATTGGTACCTTAACTGTACCGAACTGGTCATCAAACACTGATGCAAATTTGTGTTTTAGCTCTCTCACCCTGTTAGAGTCAGAAAAAATGCCTGTACAATATGACATGGTCTGCTGGCATCCCTAGGGCTTGTATCCATTATAACAGAGGTGGACACCTACCTGGCAAGACATAAAGGGGTAAGATAGCTGAGTACTGTTACTGTACATGAACGAAAGCACATCCTATTGGCTTTAATAGGTAATTAAATAGGTCTATAAGTAGAGGTAATGGACACAGACAGGTGTAGTTTTTTTCCCAGTTATGCCAGCTGAAAACTTACACAGCAGTTCCTGGGAAGTCCATTTTGATTTCTTTCCCTTGTATTTCAACAGCTACAGTTAAAGCGGCTTGACTTGACTTTAGGAAATGTATTTTAAAGGGATATTAAACAGCGCTCCTTTGGTTAAAAATAAATATGTTAATTCAAAGTAAATATAAAAAGAAAAGATTGTGTAAAAGACAGCAAATAACTTACTTGTTTTCTTCCAAGATTAGCACACATTCTCAGTGTAGCCCCTGCCCCCAATGCGATAAGAGCAGAGAATTTTTAAAACTTAAGTTTTAATTCTGTCAGTTCTGGGCATGAGCAAGCCTGACTCCCTGTTATCTTGTCTATTTACTAGCCTAGAAGTTTTATGACATCAGGCTAAGATAAAACTTCCTGCAAAGGCCTTCTCCTCTATGTAGGGCTGTCACTGACGTGCAGTGAGGTCAGAGGCAGGTGAGGCAGTGGCTAGGATATGCCTTCATTCTTTAGATATCCTTTGTTGAAGAAATAGCAATGTACATGGGTGAGCCAATCACATTATGTATCTATTGTGCAGCCACCAATCAGCACCTACTGAGCATATTTAGATATGATTGTCAACAAAGGATATCAAGAGAATGAAGGAAATTAGATATTAGATGTAAATTGAACAGGGGGGTGGGAGAGACAGGGAGAGAGAGATAGAGAGACAGAGGGGAGAGAGAGACACAAAGAGAGACAGAGGGGAGAGAGACAGAGAAAGAGGCCATGGGGGAGAATGAGACATGTAAGGAGAGAGCCAGAGGGGGTGGGAGAGACAGGGAGAGAGAGAGATGGATGAAGATGAACTTGCCAGCAAAACATTCTGATATTCCCTGCAACATATTTATTTTTTTCTGCAGTTGGATCTCCCTCTCTCTCTCTAGTTGCATCCTTATCTGCATGGCAACATACTAGTAGCTCAGGCGCACGCCGCACACAAAATATCATCCGCCTGAAGCTGAAATTCACCCGCCGCAACAGTCCCACCCACTGACTAGTCGGTCACTGTCAGTGAGACTGGGACCGCGCGCTCATTGGCTGAGGCGGGGCAGGCAGGGCTGAGAGGGCTCCCGAGGCTGCCATAGACCAGCCTCTATTGGGAGCGGTATGGGCCGCGAAGAGGAGACATTAAATGTTAGTCGCCACTGGGTGGCAGTCTCCTGCGGCCCATACAAACAAATACAATCATATTGCGCAACGGAAGGGCTCACAGCCTCTACCTACTTGTGCAATATGATTGTAATTGTTGAGAATACATTTGGACACAGTCACACGACAAATAAAAAAAAAATAGCTGAGTGGGTGGCGGGGGGGGGGGGGGTAGGGGGGGTCACTAATTAATAAAAAAAAAAATTTATAAAAAAATTTAAATTATTATTTTTTATTATTAAAATGTATTACATCATGGTGTAATTACACTCATAGGACAGGTGAGGCACCTGCCTCCTATGACAACACGTCACTGGGGCTGTGACTGGAAGCACAAATGAAGTGTAAAAAAATGAAATAAATAGGTAAATAAACATGCTGTAAATAATACATGCTGCAACATTTAAATAGGTGAACAATACATGCTGCAATGATTTCTATTAAGTCAAATCAACTGCTTAGTGCTTTTTTAATTACAACAATAAAACACACTGTGTAACATCCTTTTAATATTCTGAATTGCTATGTTATCATCAGAGTCCTCTGAAGAATCTTGTACTTGAACTTGGTAAGCCCCTTTCTCTTGTTCTTTCCTAAAAAAAATCTCTTCAGATGTAATTATAATTTTATACTATTAGAAAAACACCTGTAATATTTCATACATTTAACCTAGACTTTTACCATAAAGTTTGGGAATATTATTGTTTTCTTGTTCCTCTTCTTGTTCCCTGATAGTGTTAAAAATAAAATTATCTTTAATTATTATTGTTCCACACTGTTTGGAATGTACTATCTGAAGGAACATTGCACAGTGTCCTATTGCAAAAGGATTTATGTTGCACACCTTGTTTATAGGGAAATAAAAAGTTTATGTTGTTGTATTCATTAAGCACTTCATATAAACAAGCTCTGCGAGGTGTGAGCTAATTTTACATGGATACATGCATTAAAAATGTTCCACTTCTCAAGGAGAACAGAAAGTACAGGCTGCCTATTTGCAGAGGTGGCAGTAACCTGACAGGAATTCAGTCAGTTCTGTGATTACAGAAGGTCACTCACCATGTATATATTTATTGCAGAAATATAGTATCATTACCAAATTGTACTTTACATGAATTAAATAGTCTGTCATAAGAGGAAGCTGCACATCGCGAGTAAATCACTAACAGCATTAAAGGGACACTGAACCCAAATTTTTTTCTTTTGTGATTCAGATAGAGCATGACATTTTAAGCAACTTTCTAATTAACCCCTATTATCAAATTTTCTTCATTCTCTTGGTATCTTTATTTGAAATTTACTGAGTTAAAATTTGATCAGCGCAGAAGACCACACAAACAATCAAAAAAAGAAGGAACTCTCAAATAAATTCCTCAAAATAACAATTGTGAAAAAATGCTGAAGGTGGAGGTGAATATAATAATATAAAAATAAATAAAAAATACACTTTTAAAAAGGATCCGTTTGATTTTGGGTGTGAAAGTGGAAAAATGAAAAGATTTGGTGAAAAATAAAGTTTTGACTAAGGTAAGTGTTGAGTGTACAGTTTATTTTAAACTCTAGCAGTTTGTTTTAAACTCTAGCAGTTCGCTAAGGAACTAAAAATGTGATGTGAATAGCTGATGATATAATATACTAGTGAACTATAATTTTATGTGACAGCCTGGGTAATCAGTACATGTGTCCTCCCATAAAGATAAAATATATTTATTTCACAATATAAATAAAAAGATACATATGCGGACGCACAACAATAAAAATAAAAATAATACGCTAAGAAAGTTAAAAATGAACTAGTAAGTTGATACAATTAATACATGGATACAATTAAAAAAGCATAATGATCTGATTATGAAGCACAAATAAAAACTATAGATCTCTTGAGGGTCAGAGAATAATAAGATAAGTTCAGTATACAAAACTGATAGTTGGTGGAAAAACGTTCCGGTTTAAATGGTAGCCAAATCCGGAGCCCTTAGATTCTGATGAAATCCCTCAGACAACCGCCACCAGGTTCTGTTAATGGGAGAAAGAAACGCCTTAATGCAGTGTCTACATCTACTGTATTGACTGGTCCTTTAAGAGTATATCCATACTCACATTTAGGTTTGTGTTATCCGGCGTAGATCCACAGTGTGAACGAAGGTGCAAGTTTTCTTCTATAACACACAGGGAAAGACTTTTAGACTACAAATAAATTATAGCAAGTGAATCGAATACTTTAGCTGGGAGACACTAATTGCGGTCTGAACATAAATATCAACAGACCTGAGTGTAGGCCACACCAAACACCACTAACTGCCCATAGCAGAGGTACTGATCACAGCAGGTGTGTGCTTCCAAACGGAAGCTGAATGTACACTGAGCAACGCGTTTCAAATTTCTTTTTCAAGCTCAGGGTTGGCTGCAGTTACATGCCTTATAAGCAGTGCCTGTTAAAGGTGTACCAATTATTTAAAGGGGCATACTAATCATTCCATATATATATATATATATATATATATATATATATATATATATATATATATAGTTAGACCAATTCTGATATAATAGTATATTACTTACATCCTTCAAACAGATATTACTGACAAATTTTGAGATTATCCAAAATTATTTGAAAAATTAGTGATTCTACCTGACTAGGTTTCAATACAGAGTTAGGTGATTCAGAACTTATAAAACAACTATAAAATATTTATATTATAGATTCCATTAATGGTCCTATCTTTTATCATCTTATACAGGAGGACACACATAGAGATCCATACAAATAATCTCTTATAACTTGGTATAGTCAAAAAGTAAAACAGTATTCAAATCAAAACAAACTGCTAGAGTTTAAAATAAACTGTACACTCAACACTTACCTTATTCAAAACGTTATTTTTCACCAAATCTTTTTATTTTTCCACTTTCACACCCAAAATCACACGGATCTAAACGGATCCTTTTTAAAAGTGTTTTTTTTTTTTTATATATATTTTTAAATTTTATAAATTTTTATATTATTATATTCACCTCCACCTTCAGCATTTTTTTGCGCAATTAATTATTCTATATTTTTTTTCACTATCTTTATTTGAAATGCAAGAATGTAAGTTTAGATGCCTGCCCATTTGTGGTGAACAACCAGGGTTGTTCTTGCTGATTGGTGGATAAATTCATCCACCAATAAAAAAGTGCTGTCCAGAGGTCTGAACCAAATAAAAAGCTTAGATGCCTTCTTTTTCAAATAAAGATAGCAAGAGAACAAAGAAAAATTGATAATACTAGTAAATTAGAAAGTTGCTTAAAATTCCATGCTCTATCTAAATCATGAAAGAAAAAATTCGGGTTCAGTGTCCCTTTAAGGCATTTGTAGACACTAGTTAAAATTATATGAGCAATTATAGGAGGAGCTTTATAAGATAATAATGAAGATATTAAAGAGTGGTTTACAGAGGGAACAATGATCCCCATTCCACACAGTTTAAATTTGAAAATTAAAACATAAAATAGCAGGATTTAAAAAAAAATTGATTTAAAAGGTATACTAATCAATAAGACAAGCTGCTGTTTAAATTAGAAAAAAATGTGTGAATTGTAAAATAATATAGAAGCAAAATATAGTAAAATACATGAAAGCAAATGAAAAACTATAACAAGCAGAATTTGTTTACAAAATAATTTTCACAGTCTCTTAACCCCTTAGCATTCTTAAATAAATAAAGCACGTTTTGGCATTTTTGCTCAGTATTGGTTTCACCATAATTATCTGCTCTCTTGTTAAGGGCTAGATTTATTAAAGCTGAGGCATACAGGGGCGCATATACGCGCCCCTGTATGCCTCAACTCGCCTGTGGCAGGGCGAAATTACCTGCAGGTATTCGCTATTGCACACAAGCGCAATTTTGATCTTGCGTGCAATCCCGCCCCCTGCCCGCGCACAGCCAATGAAGCGCGGGCAGGAGCTGTCAATCTCCTCGGTCTGACTAGACCGAGGAGATTGAATTTCGCCACCTTAGAGGTGGCGAATAGATTAGGGAAGCGGCGGTCTGATGACCGCTGCTTGATAAATACAGCAAGCAAGTTCTTATGAGAACTTGCAGCTGTAGGGCTTTAATAAATCTAGCCCTAAGTGTGGCCATACATATTATACTCGGTTTTTTAAACAGACAAAAGCTTGCTCTTGTCATACTCTATGTGGTTACATAAAATAACAATAATTTAAATACTGAAAATGGGGAAAAAAATACCAATTTTTTGCAATTTTCTTTATAACCAGTTCTACCAAACTTTACTGTAGCTATAGACAATACCTCTGAATAGAATTATAATGTCATGATTTTAGGAATACCAAATATGCATGGGTGTCCACAAGCCCCCTCCCTACAATATTCCCCCTGAATGTAGCTCCTTTTTATAAGGAAGAATAACAGTATTCTGGAAGTTATATAGCATTGTGGAATTTATAGTTCACTATTTCACTATCTGTATTGTTATTCTACAATTCTGGACTCTAATTCCCAGCATGCATTTTACAGTGGTGGGGATTGAGCTTTCTGGAAGGCAGAACGTTGTGCATGAGGCCACCCCCCCACATCCATACAGTGTGTATATGTGTCCCAAACATTGGTGAAAGGCAGCTGGGAGTATTGTCTGACCTTTTACACAGGTTTACAAAGTGCAAGGTGGCACACGGTATGAAGGCTATACCTTTATTAAGAGCAACGTTTCAGGGCACCTGCCCCTTTCTCAAGCACAGGTTTATATATTTATTTTTATGGTTAGACCCTCTACACAAGCAGTAGTGGGGGAAGGGTTGCGCTGTGCCAGTGATCTTAAACTCTGCAC
Organism: Bombina bombina; assembly: GCF_027579735.1. Lineage (NCBI taxonomy): Eukaryota > Metazoa > Chordata > Amphibia > Anura > Bombinatoridae > Bombina > Bombina bombina. The sequence goes on from NC_069499.1 coordinate 1,230,042,924, forward strand.
CATGATTTCCATTTATATATATATAATTCCACTCCCACTGTGGCAATCTGCTGTGAGTTAACACTTTCTGTGCAGAGTCCTCCTACTCACATACTGGAATAGTTTGTTAAAAGTTTCACCCATTGCACACATAGAGAAATAAACATTTTGCATATCTTAGGCAAAGGGCTCCATGTACTAAGCCGTCAATTCATCCGTCATTTTAGACGCGGATAAATTCGCCGTTACTCGCCACGGGCGAAATGGTGTCCGCTGTCACTATGTACTAATAATCCCCCAATAAATAGACAAGTCTAGCCCGCCGCGAGCAGTGGCGGATTATTGATAAATTTGACGTCTCGCTCGCCGCGACTAAGCTGATGTACTTTTAACTTTCAGTTGAATTGTCTGGCCAATTATTAACACGTGACATGCAAGGTGTCACGAACATCATAGTAGTCGCGGGAATAGAATTTTGCTCCTATAAAAGTTCAACTTATCTAAACAACTTTATTATTGTTCTAAATTTTTTTGAAGAGTGATAACAGAGCGTTATTTTTGTAATATTTATTTACAATTTGGATATGGCTTCATCTGGATCTGATAATATATAAATATTAATATAAAAATAATTATAAAGATTGACAACTATACAATACAAATTTAAAATATAGATTACTCTTTCATTACAGTCGACAAATTTGGCGCAATTTATGTACATGGAAATGAGAGACAAATTAGACGCCAGTTATGCTGTACAATGCTGATATTACTGCCTTTTATATATGTCTAGACTGGCGTCTAGATTGACTTTCCTATTGTTTTGTACCTTGCCCGCCACCTAAAAGGTGGCGAGGCAAAAATAACGAGGTGGGAGCGGAAATTGTAGCGAGCGGACAAATAGATTTTTTAGTACATTCGTTTTTGGCGAGTTGGTGGTCAAATGTGTCTAATTACAGTGAAAAATGGAGAGGTAGCGAGGTTTGGCGGATAAGTACGCTCGCAATTTTAAAGATGCGAGTTTGAACATAGTTGACGACTTTGTACATATCAGTTTGCGAGTTTTGATGCGAGATTTGTTGCGGGTAGCTCGCTGACTGCTTAGTACATGGAGCCCAAAGTATTGTTAGCAATTTTAGGCTTTATAGTTTTACTTATGTTGGTTCTATTGCATTTAATTTAGATTTTTCTTTTTTATAACTGTATAATGCCACAAGTCAAATAAGCAAAACACTATGCTAGATAACAACTAAATGTTACACGTGCGCAATATAATTTTTTGTGCACGTCAGAAATAGCGTGCATATTACAAGTTGAACGTAAACGTAATCATGAGAGCTCAATCAGATTTTATGCTCATTGGGTTAGAGAGACTGAAACCCTTGCGTAAAGGGTAGTGCTTTGAAAAGTTGCATAAAACAACATAAATACAGTTAAAAGCACAGTTACAGTCATATAAACACTATCTGATAAAAAATGTTTTAAAAAGTTATAAAGGCTCAAAGATATATGTAGTATAAAGTGTTTTACATTGACAGGAACCTTAAAAACATTAGACATGCCAATTAGAATGAATTTGTGTAAATCATTAGACAGAAGTACACTAAAGGTACCAAGGATGATTCTGCAAAATGCGTATTTTATGCAAAAGTTCAGATTTATATTGAAATTATGCAGAAATAAACATATTATTATTATTATTATTATTATTATTATTATCGGTTATGTGTAGAGCGCCAACAGATTCCGCAGCGCTATTAACAAAGGCGGAGTACAAAAAAAATAAAATAAAATTATAATAAAATTACATTGAACGTGAACAATAATACAGTGACATTTGTACTTATAATAAACTGTTCTCCAATTGTCTATCTACTAAAAAAAGTTACAGCACATATTTATAAGAAGTGATAAATTAAAGGGACATTAAACACTTTGAGATGGTAATATAAAATGATAAATCATATATACTGTATAAAAAAACTTTGCAATATACTTTAATTATTTATTTTGTCAATTTTTCCTGTAGATCCGTTCTGAAATTGTGAGCTTTTCAGTTCCTGTTAGAAATGAAAGTACAGAACACTGTTACAGTCCACACAGCCATTGGCTGCACTCTAGTGACTTATTTATTACTGTCCCTAATTGGCCACAGCAGGGAAGGTAACCTAAGTTACAACATGGCAGCTCCCATTGTTTTATAGACATTAAAACTTTATACTTAATTTGTCAATATTTAAACAGCTAATCAAACTTTAAAAATATATCTACTGTATATGTTATTTTCAGACTAATCTTTTCTTTGAATGCGTCATTCTATCTAACATTTATTTAGTGTTTCATGTCCCTTTAAAGTCCCTTTAAAATATTACTTAGATTCCGGACCTCATTTTGAAAACATGTTAAGTTTACTATCACTAATTAATTCAAGAACATTTGTTAATTGTTTGTTCTTTAATTTGCATATACAATTTGCATACTTGGCATTTCCTTTTAAAAATGTATGACACTTTTCTCCTTTAATATGAAAATGGTACTGGCACTAGGACCCAGTGACCCTGGAAAAAAGACTGAGCTAAACGTAACAGCCCGGTGATACACCTAAAAAAAGGATTTAACAATATAAGTAAAGAATAAAGGTTTAGGGTTTAATGAGCACTCTTTCCTAGTCTAAGTAGTAAGGAATTAAAAAATAACTTTTAATAATTAAATGTAAAAATGAGGAAACAACCTCTATGTAATAAATCAAGTGATTATTACTTTGGTTGGTGGGGTTTCATTTATTATATAGAGGTTGTTTCCTAATTTTTACATTTAATTATTTAAAGCTATTTTTTAATTCCTTACTACTTAGACTAGGAAAGACTTTTCTCCTTCTATACTTATCCTAAAATTTCTCACTGTCAGTTTATTAGTGGGTGTGTGACTTGGCTCCGGCTTTTGTCATTCATTTTCCTCTTGCAGCTTCTTTCATGCAGTGATGAAAGAGAGATTACACATGAGTATACCTGTAGGGAAGGTAAGAAAAGGTTGTAGCTTTTATACCCTTGGACCCTAACTAGACTTTTTTGTTGTTGTTAATTATCAGTTCTTCCAGTCCCAGCTTTGAAAGATTACAAAAGGATCAAATGTTAAATCTAAATTAAAAAAAAATCTGTCTGTCTATCCTCCAACATAGCAACATACAGTAGGTGCTCAGACCATTTAGGAAGTGTTGCACAATATATCTGAAATGTAAGAAATTAACGGCTAGATCACGAGTTTGGCGTTAGCCTTAAAAAGCAGCGTTGAGAGGTCCCAACCCTGCTTTTTAACGCCTGCTGGTATTACGAGTCTGACAGGTACAGGTGTACCGCTCACTTCCGCAAATCCCCTTACGTCAATTGCGTATACTATCTTTTTAATGGGATTTGCCTAACGCCGGTATTACGAGTCTTGGAAGAAGTGAGCGGTACAGCCTCTACCTCCAAGAGGCTATTTGTAATTTAGTATAGGGTAGGGAATTTTATAATTTTGGGGGGCTTTTTATTTTATTAGGGGGATTAGATTAGGTGTAATTAGTTTAAAATTCTTGTAATTCTTTTTTTATTTTCTGTAATTTAGTGTTTTTTTATGGTAATTTAATTTAATTTAATTGTAATTAGTTTAATTTAATTTAGTTAATTTATTTATTTATAGAGTAGTGTTAGGTGCAATTGTAACTTAGGTTAGGATTTATTTTACAGGTAATTTTGTACTTATTTTAGCTAGGTAGTTATTAAATAGTTAATAACTATTTAATAACTATTCTACCTAGTTAAAATAAATACAAAGTTGCCTGTAAAATAGAAATAAATCATAAGTTAGCTACAATGTAATTATTAGTTATATTGTAGCTATCTTATGGTTTATTTTATCGGTAAGTATTTAGTTTTAAATAGGAATAATTTATTTAATTGTAGTTATTTTATTTAGATTTATTTAAATTATATTTAAATTATGGGGGTGTTAGGGTTAGATTTAGGTTTAGGGGTTAATAACTTTATTATAGTGGCGGCGGCAGATTAGGGGTTAATTAATTTAATATAGTTGCGGCGACGTTGGGGATGGCAGATTAGGGGTTAATAAATATAATGTAGGGTTTGGCGATGTTAGGGGCAGCAGATTAGGGGTTCATTAGTATAATGTAGGTGGCGGCGGAGTCCGGAGCGGCAGATTAGGGGTTAATAGTATAATGCAGATGTCGGGGCGGCAGATTAGGGGTTAATAAGTGTAAGATTAGGGGTGTTTAGACTCGGGGTTCATGTTAGGGTATTAGTTGCAGACCTATATTTTATTTTCCCATAGGAATCAATGGGGCTGCGTTAGGAGCTGAACGCTGCTTTTTTGCAGGTGTTAGTTTTTTTTTCACCCAGCTCAGCCCCATTGTTTTCTATGGGGAAATCATGCACGAGCACGTTTAGCCAGCTTACGGCTACCGTAAGCAACGCTGGTATCGAAGTGAGATGTGGAGCTAAATTTTGCTCAACGCTCACTTTTCTGAGGCTAACGCCGGCTTGCAGAAAACTCGTAATACCAGCGTTGTCTTAAGTGAGCAGTGAGAAAAAAATGAGCGTTAGCACCGCACAGCCTTACCGACAAATCTCGTGATCTAGGCGTAAATGAGTGGACAAAAGAGAACGTTCAAATCGTATTGGAATTGTTGAGTTGATGTTTTTTAAACTGGGTCGTGAATATTTTGTATGATTAGGCCTTTTCTGTATGGGCTGTGATGCATGAATTTTAATAAACAGAATAAACACTTCCTTTAGCTAAGATACATTGTTTTGTTATTTCATAAATAGATCACACATAAGTAGACATTTAATTTATTATGAACACTGGTGATTTTCCCCCCAAAATGAAATCCCTATTTAGATCATCTTTACTAGAGATTTGTGCTCTGCACAGTTCAAAAAACAATTAAAATAAGAGGTTGTTATTTGTGTTACAAAATGCACTAAGGTAAAAAATGCTAAAAAAAAAAAGGATATTTTTGATGGTATGGTCATTCTGTTAGGCTGGGTTCAAGGGGCACTAAACATATGGATACTAGATATTCACAGAGCTAAAAAGGTGTATTAATATAACCTTTTAATTATGCAAAACTGGGGAATGTGTAATAAAGGGATTATCTATCTTTTTCAACAATAAAAATTTTGTTTATGAACACATTTCAACTGAATCTGAAATGAAGCTGCATTTATATGTAAATTTAAAGAAGCTACAGAAATTTGAACAATTCCCCTACCATGGCATCGAGGTTGTACGACTGTTCATATCAGTGTCTCAGATTATGGTTCTGTTGAAAACTTTTAAGTTTGTTGATGTTTTCTTTTAGTAACCCTAGTCATACTGAATTGTACTATAGCTCCTGAAACCTGCACAAATAAGGTACTGTAAAACAAAGTTTGACAAATTTCTCACATATTTATGAACTAGCAAAATACTAAATTGCTTTCCATGCATATATTTTTGGAGTAAGACAAAGATATTTTTTTATATAGAACAATGTGTTATAATTCAAAAAGTCAGGAGCCAGAAGAACAATTCTGGAATATCCCTCCCTGGCAGTTAAAATTTGCCAGAACCTAGCATAAAAGATAGAATACCTTTCTTATGTCTAAACAATGTTTATATCCCCTTGACCACCTTCTATGTAAATATTTTATTAATGGAACAAAATACATTCAAACATTCAGGTTCAGAAAACAATAGCTCACAATAATATTTTAAAAGTATATATAATCACTAAAAATGTATTTATATATATATATATATGGTGTGAAAGATAGAAAGCTATAAAAAATAAAATGGTGTGAAAGACATAAAGCTATCGAGGATTGCCCTCTATGCACACCGGCCTTTTCATTGTGAACTTTTAACTAGGAACTGTGACCCAAAACTATTAGGACTGCAATTAGCACTAGTTGTACTTGGGATCATCTGTTTATATGCTTTTATCATACCTCTTATTACAGAGGTTTTTAAATGTGAGTTTGCATTTGTCTGTTTTAATATATATGTAATATCAATAAACTGTATTACACTATATATCTCTCTCTGACTTTCTTGCATGGTACGGTGATCGAGATTGGAAGTTCACTTCTACCAGGACACCAAGACGGGCACAAGCTCCTAATCTAGAAAGAAAGTTTCTTCTGCCAGTGACTGCATTTCCAAGAGGCGATACCTTTGCACAGCATTTCTGAATCATCCTTACCTCATTTGATTGAGGGTTGTTAAAGTAAGTTCACACCCTTAGGGGGACACATACCGGATTGGAAGAAGATTTTACCTGATATTCCATTTGTCTGCTACTTTGCGATAACACTAAGGGACTGTACCTAGCTAGACCATATATAGGTCCCAGTTCTATGTACTCCTTTTAATAACTTTTACTATACTGGTTACTATCATAGCCATTATTTTAACTGTTTCAGTATTGCATTGTGTACCATTTGTCAGAATATTTGTGACACACTGGTATTTCACTGTACATTATTTTCTTACTTTGTCTCCTTACTCTAATAGCGCCATCTCTATAATTCTTGTGTACTCATATATATATATATATATATATATATATAAAATACAAGCGGAATGTCGAAAGAAGTTCAGCGCTACAAACACGTGGAATACAAATACAATGTTACTATGTCCAATTTACTGAATGTCTTTCAGATATGATAGACAATTGTTCTATCTATCCCACTGGTTCTATATGAACCGATTTAAGACAAAGTCCGGTGAATATAAAAGTTCAACAATAGTAGTGCAATGATTAGAATTGATAATACTAGGTGGAACTCAAATTACAACAATTGCAACAATGGTGCTGGGGGATAAGTGGTATACCCTTACCAGAGGGTACCTCAATCTTATGAGGTAATGTCAGCGCGTCTGTTTGGATTCTCTCCAGTCAGTCTTGGATTTTCCTCCTGTGTGTGAGAAGATCCAGGTCTTTACATTCGTGCCGACTTGTGTATGGTGCTTTCAAACTAGGAACTTCCTTGTTCTTTATATCACTGGCTTGGTATCTCCTCGTAGTATGGTGGTTCCGTCTGGACCTTGGCTCTCTATGCCTTGTAATCACTCAAGACATTAAACGATTGAGAGCGGGAGCGAAACAGGAAACGAAAACCAATTGCACCATTGTTGCAATTGTTGTAATTTGAGTTCCACCTAGTATTATCAATTCTAATCATTGCACTACTATTGTTGAACTTTTATATTCACCGGACTTTGTCTTAAATCGGTTCATATACAACCAGTGGGATAGATAGAACAATTGTCTATCATATCTGAAAGACATTCAGTAAATTGGACATAGTAACATTGTATTTGTATTCCACGTGTTTGTAGCGCTGAACTTCTTTCGACATTCCGCTTGTATTTAATTTTTTCTGTCAGGGTTAGGGGTACACTGTATCGTACTTGTTCAAGCAGCTCAAATACCTACACCCATCAAGCTTACAGAGAACATATACATCTCACCTGTATATACCTCACAGCTAGGTGTAGAAATCTATTTACACTTTCTCAGTAATAATCTTACCTACCTTTTGGTGGAACAACTGAGCGCTGATCCTTCCTTTATATTTCTCATATATATATATATATATATATATATATATATATATATATATATATATATAAAATATCACTAACAATGTTCAGTAAATAGAAAATGTATTCACTTTTGTTGATAATAAAAAGAAAATCTAAGTGTTTCAGTTGTTACTCAAGATAATGTTACATTTTTAAAGATATTGGTGTCATAAATCAAAGACATTGAAGATGATTATACACAGTCAGCCGGGCAGCTGATGATATGCAAGTTATCAAACCTAGTTTAAACGTTCATGGCCAACAATAACACCAATTTGTAAGCAGTTAATGTAAAGATTCTGAGGGCCTACAAACTGTGAAATGCTGAGTGCTTGGTTACTAGACTGTGTTATTGGCTGCATTCAAATATGTGCTGTGATGGACAAGTATCATCTCATAGAAGGGCTCTCATATCAGTAACAGGTGTGCCAGTTGGCAGTGTAGCACAGTAATTGTACACACAATCTGTCAAATAATTTTATACACAAAGTCAGCTCCATTGTCAAATTAAAATTGTCTTCATTGGCCTTTGAATTGCTATCTGCTATGGAAGGGGATTTATTGATAAACAATATATGTAAAGCTGGTAGGCCTGATTGCTTGTATTTCAATTACATTTTGTGCTACAACAAGTCACCTTACAACTAACCTACAGCTAGATTACATGTTATGCGCGCTATAGGGAAATTAATGAATGCAACAAAACTTGTGTTATTTAACCCTCTATAGCGCAGCCATTACAAATTTTCAAACAGCCGGCTATTGCGTGCGATGCAGTTGAGGTGGTTGCGGTTGTTTTTGCGTGAGGTGACTGGTGGGTTAGTGGTCCAGAGGGAGGTGAAGGAGCAGTTGCGTTAGGTGAAGGGTCCTATGGTGTTCGTTGGGGATGCGTGGTGGCAGGCGGATGATCTACCGGTGTTAAGATGGAGGAGGGTGCTGGCGTTGTAGCAGCGGTGGTAGTAGCAGCCAGGGTTTGTGGCGCCAGGCGCTGTCCAGGCGTGGTCGGGCGCTGACTGGCTTGCCTTTGGCATGCCAGTGCCGCACCCGCCGCACGCAGCTGCTGCACGGTCGCACAGCGACCTCCATTAAATAGGTGCAGAGAGGTGGGAGTCGGGGGGCAGGGCAATGGCTGTAGAAAAAAAGTTAAGAAAGAGAGTTACCTGTGCTGTGCATGGAGGCGGGAGGGGGGGGGCAGGGCAGTGGCTGGGGCATGGGAGAGACAAGCAGGAGGAGAGCAGGCAGCAAGGAGCTGTATTTAAAGGGACACTCAATCAAAATTAAACTTTCATGATTCAGATAGAACATGCCATTTTAAGCAACTTTCCAATTTACTTCCATTAACTAAATGTGCACAGTCTTTTTATATTTTAAACATTTTGAGTCACCAGCTCCTACTGAGCATGTGCAAGAATAAGTGTGTATGCATTTGTGAATGGCTGATAGCTGTCACATGGTACGTGTATGCATTTGTGATTGGCTGATGGCTGTCACATGGTACAGGGGGAGTGGAAAAAGACATAACTTTTAAAATTGTCAGAAAAAAAATCTACTAATGTGAAGTTCAGACTAAGTGCTATTGCATTGTCTTGTTATCTTGCATTTGTTGATTATGCAAATCTACTATGTTGACTGGTCCTTTAAACTATCATTTGATTCATATTAAATCTTTTAAGAGTTGTTTTTTCTTAATTTTATGAAATATTGTGTTATATTAATGTGTTAAAATCAGATCTATCACTATCTTATTTTGTCATGTAAACCGCCCAGTAAACACGCTTTAGTCATCAGAAAAGTCAGTTTTAATGTTAAATGCAATGTTATTTAGTAAGTGACAGATGATGTGTGACGGAAGATGTGATAATAAAAACAGATAAAGGATTGGAGTGGTTTAGTGTAGAGAAAGATTATCTTTATAATAGACAGATAGAAGATAGGGAGACAATGTAGATATTGTAAATAGTCATCATCTCTTCTTAAACCTCATTTTCTTAATGTTTTAAAGAAAGATTTAGAGCTATTAGGTAAGAATAATTTGCTGTTTATATTTACAAATGACATTTTGTTTAAAGGGATATATAACAGTTCTCCTTTAGTAAAAAAGCTGTATTTAAACTATTTAATTTAAAATATTTTAAATTAAAGTAAACATAAAAATATTATGTTAAAAAAAACCAGAAAACAACTTGCTTGTTTTTTTTGTTTTTTTATGAGCCACTGTCTATAGTTATATAAGAGAGCAGACATACTGAGAACTTAAAGGGACCGTCTAGTCAAAATTAAAACTTTCATAAATTCAGATAGGGCATGCAATTTTAAACATCTTTCCAATTTACTTTTATCACCAATTTTGCTTTGTTCTCTTGGTATTCTTAGTTAAAAACTAATCCTAGGAGGTTCATATGCTAATTTCTTAGACCTTGAAGGCCGCCTCTAATTTAAATGCATTTTGATAGTTTTTCACCACTAGAGGGCATTAGTTCACGTGTTTCATATAGATAACATTGAGCTCATGCACGTGAATTTAACTTGGAGATAGCTCTGATTGACTAAAATGCAAGTCTGTCAAAAGAACTGAAATAATGGGGCAGTCTGCTGAGGCTTAGATACAAGGTAATTACAGAGGTAAAACGTGTATAATTATAACTGTGTTGGTTATGCAAAACTGGGGAACTGGTAATTAAGGGATTATCTATCTTTTAAAACCACACACATTCTAGTGTTGACTGTCCCTTTAACACAAATGGTAGCATCAATTCAAATTTAAACTCCACGGAGTAGTTGCTAACAATAAGTGAGTATAGCGTTAAGATAAATGGAAGAGTCAGCCCATTCAATAATGCAATATGCATCTTAACCAATAGGAAGGTTTTTGGTCTGTGAATACGGCTTGTAGCCAAAATGCATAAGCTGCTATTTGCATCAACTGGGCTACGATGCTGCTCGTTTTATGGATTGCTGTGTATGCAGTTTTTACCTTGGGAAAATGAAATAAAAGTGAAGTTTCATTACAAGAGAGTGCTCCACTTGCAATATTTCATTTGTAGTTAGTTCATGTGTGTCATATAGATAACACTGTGCTCACGCACGTGGAGTTACCTTGGAGTCAGCACTGATTGACTAAAATGGATGTCTGCCAAAATAACTAAAACAAGGGGGCAGTTTGCAGAGGCTTAGATACAAGGTAATTACAGAGGTAAAAAGTATATTAATATTACCGTGGTAGTTATGCAAAATTGGGAAATGGGTAATAAGGGATTATCTATCTTTTTAAAAAGTAAAAATTCTGGAGTAGACTGTCTCTTTAAGTATATATCATAAAGTTATAAAATACAATGGCACCTTTGATATATGTGTCTAATTTATGTTACTTAAATATTAGTAGGCAAACGAAAGGTGCTGTGTATTGATTAAAGTATTGATTAAGTATATTTAAATCAGTGCAGACACTGAATAAACACAATACGCCTCTAAAGTTAATCATACAGGGCATGAACTATAGTGACTTAAAATTTAACTTTATTGGGTTTATATAAACATTAAAAAATGGGTTTCAACATTAAAAACACAATAGCAATGGACATTTTCAACATTTGTCACATACTAGCTGTTACTTAAAAATGTCCCACAATTGATGCTTGTAAATTGTTGCAATATTAGACAGTCTACAATAGAATTTTTATTGTTTTAAAATATAGATAATCCCATTATTACCAATACCATTTTTGCACAACTAACACAGTTATATTAATATACTTTTTACCTCTGTGATTACTTTGTATCTAAGCATCTTCTGACAGCCCCCTGATCACATGACTTGTGCTAACTCTTAAATAACTTCCCGGGCGTGAACACAATGTTATCTATATTGCCCACATGAACTATCATTCTCCTGTTGTGAAGAGCAAATACAAAAGCATGTGATTAAGAGGCTGTCAAAAGAGCCTTTGAAACAGGCAGAAATTTAGAGGTTTCAATGTTATAAAGTATAATAATCTAACAATGTTGGCTGTGCAAAGCTGGAGAATGGGTAGTAAAGGCATTATCTATCTTTTTAAACAATAACAATTTTTGTGTAGACTGTCCCTTTAACTCTTCAATAGATTATGCATGGCAATGTTTGGTGGATTCTCAATGAAGCAGAGTAGTCCTTTCAATGCAGGTGGGCAGGTACTGTACATAATGGTTTTGCAGTAAAGAACTAGGTTCTACGTACTGGGTTGTAGAGTCCAAGAGAGTTGTCACACAGGTCAAGATCATATAAAGGTAGAAATCCAAATCTGGAAGGGCAAGGCAGAAGCAAGGGGTCAAATACCAGAGTATCAGTCAGATCACAAGGCAGGGATAGGTCAGGCAAGCAAAGGTTCACCAAAAGAGGTCAAGGTACTCAGGCATATGCAGACAAAGACAGATCATGTCTTGGCTTGGGCAAAATGAAGTTAAAGCAAAGTGGATTTGGAAGCTAAACCGCAGGTAAAACATCATCTCTGATTAACCTATGATGATGTTTGTTGCCAATAAAAGTATATGTGAATCTGTGTTATATGATGCAAGTAAACAATAGGGTGTCTCTTTTGAATGCAGAAGTAATCTGTGACCACATAAGACCTCGCTGACAACATTAATGGATACCTTTGCAGAAGAGCAAGTTTAGAGGTCCCTTTTATGCACAGAAACGTATTCAGTTGCTGTACATTTCAGGAAAGAGTTCAAGCAGCAGAATAGTAATGCAATCCACATAATCATGCAGCAGAAACAGTCCACGTCAAATGACTCTCCTTTATTAAAAAAAACATATAAATAGTGCATCCAATCCAAACTTAGAAGCCTGTGAAGAAACATTGAATAGTTCAGTAAATTTGTAAAGATGTAGTACTGTTTTTCTTTAGAACTAGATTTTATCCTACTATAATTATATATTTCCACCTCTCTCTATATATGTTATAAGTTATATATATATATATTTATAACAAAAATATCACTAAAGTTTTAATGTGTGGGAAAAATATGATAAAATATGTCTATTTAGTACCAGAATCCTGTGTAAAAGTTACACAAACTGCCAAAAGTTCACTTAAACGATAATCCAGAGTAGCCAGATACATCACACCCCTGTTGCAGCTACACTATTATTGAAGGAGTTTGTTCGGCTAGAACAGTAGCAGACAAACAACACCCAGTGGGAAACCAGCCTGCACGTTTATAATGTTTTTTTCTTAAATTTTTAAATGTTTACAAAAAAAAAAAAAAGAATCAGTCAGAAAAATGAAACAATTTAAAAGTGAATCTCACCACAGCAGATTTTCTTCACAAAAATAAAAAATGAAAATGAGGCTGCAACCAAGTAACTTTCCTAGTGGCCTATTCGTTTTTCATATATGTGTAGAAATGAGCTTTCTCTCATTATAGAAGTAACTACATAATATCCTTAAAATTGCGTCTTGACCTGCAAAACCTAAACTATTTACTGATTCTTTACAGAATTTTTTTTCCGCCCTTAGTTCTAGAGCAAGAATAGAAGCACCAATATCTGTATAGCAATGGAGAGTAATGCAATGGTATCCCACAAATCTCCAAGTCTAGTTAAGTAAGGTAGAGGTAAAATACAGATCAGTACATCAAATCTGAGAAGTCAAGTCTAACAAGTCTAATTATTGTTTGTGACAAGAGGTCACAATTTATGGCTAGAGGAAAGGAGATTTAATCTCCTGCAACATAAAAAATGTTTCACTGTAAAAACAATCAAATTGTGGAACTCATTACTTAAGGAGGTAGTAAATGCCAACACCTTAGATACATTTGAAAATGGCTTAGATTAATTTTTTGTTTGAAACAAAATTTGGGGATATGATTGCTTGGGTTAAATGGGTTACCTTTTAAATGGGATTAATTTAAGCTCAACTGGAGCTTTTTATTAAAGTTTATTAAGATTTGTATATTTTGAACTCAATTGACTTCTATCTTATTTTCATCCTCATCTACTATATTACTATGTTATTAGGAAAAATGCATGACTGCATCAGAGGTACATCCAAAATGTTGACAGGAGACACCTTAAATATCCATATCTGTACCTGCATTTTAAAGCCACGTTGACATATATTTGTGTATGCATTTGTGTTCCTTAATTAACTGTATTGTTAGCATACATAAGGGTTCTGGGCAGATGTGGAGTCACATCATTGTTATAATGCATAATGCTATTCATCCATAGAAAGCAGTGTCTATATTCCAATAAGACAGCTATAATACACATGATTAATATTAGTATTTTAACAAAAAGAAAAATGTATTAATCTCTCTCCTGGTTGCCCAGCTTTTCTTTCTGCTGTGGATACTACAAATTCTTTTACATTCATTGTGATAGATCCATATTCAAAAACTGCTCTTGGGGTATTGTTTCTTAAACTAGTCAACATCTATTTTTTCTATTTGCTTATTTCTTGTTTGCAGGGCTTGTCCATTTAATCCATCTTTTCTATATGCTCCTTACAGTTGTTACCATTTGCTGCATACAACAGTGTTTCATTCAATAAATCATATTAAACGTTTGGTCACTATTTTGATCCATATAAAATGTTTATGTTGTTTCTGTATGGCAATATATGATTATAAACCAAATGAAATCTAGCCAAATATTTTTTTAAAAAACCTAGAGAAAATTAAATATCATATGTTGTGATAGGCATGAGATGGAACCTTGAAAATAATAGAATTTGTAACTTAAATTAACTATGACTACAGTTTTGTTTAAACCAACTGATGTGGAATTCCCCAGACAGCAGGATACCATACCATGGCATAGGATTATTGTTTTAAAGTGATAAAAAATACCTTAAATGACAATAATCAAATAAATAATACAATAAACTCTAAAATATAGAGAATATAACATAATTGAATTTAGTATAAAAAAAACCTTAGAGAGACTTTACATTTTCATTATATAGTATCACATATAAAATTAAATGTTTATTATATACAAATCTTACAGATCTTAAACTCCTTTTCCTTTAGTAAACACATCCATTTTTGGCCGTTATCCTAAATCTCTTGCTCCCCTTCTCTGAACCCTATGTGAGTCTGCAATTTATTTTTAAATAATTTAAATATATTGTTATTATATATACTCTATAATATGTTCTATTAAATGTTAATTTGCAGATACAAAGTTCAAATAACAAAACCTAGTAAACAATACATACCGGTATATTTTTTCTTTTTTAAATTCTTTTTTTTTTGTTTATTAGGAACCACATGGTTATACAACACTGACACAATGATATCTTTAGCATTTTTCGCATACAGAGTCCATCAGGCAATACGAAAAAAGTTATTAGTTTATAATAGTCTTTGAATAAGCGATCACTTTCAAAAGGGCATCATGTTATCTTTATGCTTAGAGGTGCGATAAGTCCATGCGATTACTTAAAGTCGTCCTTTATTTTTTTTTTTAACTAAAACATCAAATAACAAAACAATTTTTTAAAAAAAGTTAGTAACTTATAACCTGAGACAAGGTAAGGCCACAGTTTAGGGTGTTCAGCTTCTCAAAGGAATGCCCCCCCCACTCCCCCAGCCCCCCAGCAGGGGTCAACATACAGAGAGTGTATACATAAATGGTTCCAATATCTGTAGAGTTAGCCCTTAATCAGTATCTCCTCCCAGCTAGTATAAGGCATGGCACTACTATCTACAGGGTCAGGGACAGTCCACTCTCCCTTAAGGGATGCTTCTAGGATCATTTCATGCTGTAAAAATGGTCTTAATATCGGCAATTGTAGGGCCGGGGAGAGTGTTTGTATATTTCATTGTCATTTCTTGAAAAAAGGTTTTAATCTACGATTTACATCTAATTTGACATCTAGTTGTTCTACAAAAAGTTAAATTGAGCTATTGATGGGGGTTTAGTGGAGATCCAGAGGGCTAAGATACACTGTCGGGCCAATATGGTACAAAGAGTAAGTATAAGATGCATAGTACTAGTCTGCTTGTCCCACAAAAATAGGTATATAGTCTTTAAGTCAAAAATGACATTGGTTTGGAATGTGACTTTAATCCAGTATTGTAGCTGGCACCAAAAACTATAATATAAGGACAGCCAAAGAAGTAGTGGGTTTAGGCAGGCTGCATTTAGTGCATTTGTTTGGACATGAAGGATTCCAGTGGGCCAGGCATGTTGGGGTGATGTAATCACTGTTGAGTATTCTAATCTGCATTTCTCTGTAAGGAACTGATAGGCTAGCTTTTTTTGGTGTTGACTAAGCTACTTCTAATATCATCCAGAGTGATGTCCTCTATACCCTACCAATGCACCCTAAACAGAATGTCGCCCATGGTGCTATCTGAGGAGTGGCTATTCAGCCTTTTGTAAATCAGAGATAAGGAGAAATGACCCAATTTAAAGGCAGTGTGAATAATGGCAAAGGGGGAGAGCTCCCAGAAACCCGGGGTGTGAGAGATTAGTGAGTTAATATAATGTCTGCTTTGCAGATATGCGTAAAAGTGTGAGTTTGGCAGATCATATTTATTTTTTAGATCTTGGAAAGTTCTGACCGTGTTTGACAATGGGTCCAGGAGCACCCCCACGGAGTCAATGCCCGCCACCTTCCACATATGAAACGGAGCAGTCTCGCTTCCTGCAGTGAAATCTTTGTTCCTCAGTAGCGGAATTAATTTGGGGGAGGGGGATTGCTTTCCAAGGTACCAAAGAGTCATCCACCATGCCCTATGCACATCTCTATACATTAAATTGTTTTTAATTTCTGAAGGCAAATCTCAAAAAGCAATATACGGGAGGTAGGCCAGGGAGTGGGGCGCCATCAGCGCCTCCTCTTATAGTGGAGTTGTGAAATGTGCAGTGTGAAGTTGCCAGTCTAGAGGTAGACGAGTCAGGGCTGCCCAGTTATAGAACTTCAAGTTTGGAAGTGCTAGGCCCCCCTTAAGATAAGGCTGTTGCAGTTTATTAGTGGCAATACACTTCGTCTTCCCTTTCCAAATGAATAATTGTATTGCTTTGTTAGTAAGTGTTAGATCCGTTTTGGTGAGGAGAAAGGGTAGCAAGCAATGAATACAGTAATTTAGGCAAGATCGACATTTTCACAAGGTTAATGCGTCCGGAAAGGCCAAGGGGAGATTTGCCCATGCTTTCAGTTGAGATTGTAACTGACTACACTGCTTCGTGACATTCAGTTCATACACTTTGTGCGGGTTACGATTGTAGCTCAATTCTTAGGTAGGTCATGGTGTTAGGTTGCACCACAAAAGGGTAGCAGGATTCATCATGTTTGTGATCAGTCAACCACAATATCTCGGATTTATTCATATTGATTTTGCATCCCAAAAAATCTCCAAAAGTGGCTAGTACATTTATAATCCTTGGGGCGTATACTGCAAGAATAGTAATAAAAAGGAGCATATCGGGGGGGGGGGGGGGGGGCAGAGCTAGCCATCGCTGCGACAATATGCACATTCAAAGAGATCCTGCTTTAAGCTAGCATTTTTTGCACATTAATGCTAAAATTATATATATAAAACTTGGAGCATATTTAATGGGAAGCTATTGGAAATTAATATCTAATATGACCCTGGAGCGGTTTTGAGCTGTTGCTGAGCATTTGGCCACATAAGCGCTTTTGATAAAGCCACGTGGGAGCTCCCTACAACCCACAAGACCTGATGGAGAAACTTCTCCAGATTTGCTTAAAGAAATATGGCGCTGCTGATATAATCTACATCTAATGCAACAAGGATAATATTTGCACAGTGTTCGGTAAAGTTAGAAGTCTATGAGGTAATAACCTCGGTGCTATTCCCAATCAAATATTTACAATTTAGAAGGAACAGGGGGAAGGAGGGACAAAAAGTGGGAATTAGTAGCAATCACGACTGCTAGGTTTGTATCCTACTGTAATTAAACAGTTAATAGGTTCTGTGTTACTTAAGGTATAAAACTTATGTTTACTTTATTATAATTACATTAAAAGTGATTAACATCACTTATCTCCTGTTATGGGAGATATCACACAAAATAAATTCAAGATAAAATAATATAATACACAATAGCGCTCATATGGGTGTACAAAAGCTCTGGGGTAAAAGCCTCCCTGTATTCCTGGCCGTAGCGGGATACACGGCTTCAGGTGACAGAGGCGCACCCTATAGCGCTTTCAAAGTACACTGCCCAATATGAGCCAGATTAAAATTAAAACCAAAGTTCTATCACAAATGCATTTCGGCCGCAAGGCCTTTCTCAATGTGTCTCAAATTAATCAGACTGGCAAACCGAGTGTTACAAGTGGCTGCTTTAAAAGCCTGTCCCATGTCTATGCTTAACCAATCAGATGCAACCCTCTGACAACACCCTCCGGTCAGCCAATAATCACAGCGGTATGTAACCGCTCCTTCCTCTACTATGTGGCAAGTTTCTATTGGGGCGCCGATCCAAATGACGTCACCAATACATACACGCCCCTTCTATTAGCGCTGCCTATTCTAACATGTTGTGTAAAATAATCGTAGTTAGGCATTACACAGCTGTCATCCGTCTACAAAATACATAGCACTCCAAGAGTATTTATATATGAATGGCCGGATGGTATATGTTCCTATCGCACATTGTCCAGATGTATAATGTCTCAATATTATACAATACTATTGTGATTTTCACCATCCATAATTATGGCACTTCAGTCCAATACAGAATTTCTAATTTTAGGTGCATATATAGTAGGAAATGGTGAGCTATATAGAGTTACGCATGTGTGATTATATACACTTATGAAGGGTTATTTTAATCCACACAGTTTCAGGTATTATTAGGCATATACTACAGGGTTAACCCACCCATATGAGCGCTGTTGTGTAGTATATTATTTTATCTTGAATGTATTTTGTGTGATATCTCCCATAACAGGAGATAAGTGATGTTAATCACTTTTAATGTAATTATAATAAGGTAAACATAAGTTTTATACCTTAAGTAACACAGAACCTATTAACTGTTTAATTACAGTAGGATACAAACCTAGCAGTCGTGAGTGCTACTAATTCCCACTTTTTGTCCCTCCTTCCCCCTGTTCCTTCTAAATTATAATCTACATCTACACATTTCTTCTGAATACCCAGCATGGAGGATATCTCTACAATTCTTCTCACGCTATTTGTGGACTTTGAGAATTTGTTGCAGCAGAGAGTGGATTCTTTGCTACAGATTGTTCGACCTGTGGAAGTTGCATCACAGCTGCTGGCAGCAGATGAGAAGTCGATCCAGAGCCAGAGTACTGCAAGCCATTCTATGCTTCATCCAAATTCTCCAGCCAACCTAACAGTTTTACTGTTGGATTCCCCTAGTTGACAGCTCTTACTACCTATTTCACCTACTTCCCCACTGGGGGATGCGGCCAAACCACGGTTGAGATATCAAGCTGAGCTTCAGATGAGTCTGCTAAAGACAGATGGGGAAACAGCGCTTATTGTCTGGGAAGATGACGATCGAGTCTCTGTGATCCCGAATGTGCAATCTGTAAAGCTGAAGCCGGCAGAGATGGTCACAGTCGACTTGCGTGGAGAGCTGCAGCTGCATGTCACTTGAACTGTGAGTGAATCCGGCTCAGACCCTGGTAATCTTCCTACACATCAGTCCAAGGTTAGCGAATATCGGATGAAGCGAGACACCTTAACTGAAGTTATATGGGGACATTCACTTGCTAAGCTTGCTCAGCAATTACCAGTGACTCTAGAGACACAGTACAAACTTGGCATCGGATAATACCCTACATACTCTTGCCACCTCCTAGAGCCCCTGTGACTCGGCTTTATTATACTCTTACAATACATGAGGTCTGGCTAGTTTGAGCTGAAAATTTGTATTTGACTATAGCTAGTAACTATTAACTGGTGTTCTTATCCCTGCAGGATGTTCTTAAGGTTTCTTTAATGATATATGCTTTATAAGGTCTTGTACAAACATGATGTCCAGGTTATTGTTAAATCAGTTTGCCCAATAGAAGTAGCTTGATAGGTGTTATTGTTGGTATTATGCATACTATTATTTATACTGGCTTTTATGAAGGTTCTCAACCTGAGTTTTATGTCCAGTGTATACTCGTGCTTTATGGGTGTATGTTAGAGAGGTATATTAGAGTCTGTCCTGCTAATAGTTATATCTCTTTTCTAGAAACAATATTTTTGTTAGCTGCACTCATCTGCACTAATGTTGGTTATGCAGCAATTTAGTTGTTAGCTCATTAGGTTAATACATACAGTATATCAAAACACTGCTTCCCACCAGTGTGACTTTAAAAGTTATTTGTTCTATTTGTTTAAGCTATACATCGTTTCAGAAACGTTGTGTTGTTGAACAAAATGTGTTAATTATCTGTTAATAATTTTTAAGCACCCGTCATAACTTTTTTATCTAAAGTAGTTTATAGACTAATATGCATTACCCAGCTCAGCTTCAGTATTGCAGATTCCTTTCTTGATATGGCTTAATAATACATAGATGTAATGTATAATTCAGATTACAATGCTGCTATTATATCAGAGTTGATTTATATAACACTTGGAAGCTTGCGAGTTTATTATTAGGTACCCCTGTATGTCCTATGCTCCAGTTTAGTTAAACAGTTGCTCATACAAAGGGTTTGAGCATAATTTTACAGCATATCTTATACATTATACTCTAACTACCCCTACGATAGTACTTGAGCCAGACATAGAAATGAAGCTTTACACATTTAACTCTTAAGTATAGACCATCTTGCCATATAGAATATACAACACTACTATGACCTTCTATGGTTTATTAGAATTGTCCTCATTTATACTGTCAAGCTGAAGACGAGAACACTACCTGAGTTCTGTTAACTATTAATCAGTATCCTAATGTATATAGTGTTGTAAATTGAGAGTTATTCTAAGGCTTTTGAACTGTTTGCTTCATACCAGGGTCTATTGCTGGTTTAATTGACTAAAGGTCTTGATAGAAATCTGCTATTGCTCTCATGCTATACTATTATATACCATACTCACCGCACTTAACATATAAATTGTCCAGTTCTTTGCCTTAGAGCTGCAGCTTTCTATACACTACCCTCCCCTTTGCTCTTCTGTACGGTCCATTGGAATTATTCACTAATGGCTAGATTACGAGTTTTGCGGTAAGCTGAAAAAGCAGAGTTAACAGGTCCTAACGCTGCTTTTTCACGCCCGCTGGTATTACGAGTCTTGCAGGTTTAGGGGCACAGCACACTTTTTTGGCCTTAACACAAATCAACTTACGTAAATTTCGTAAAGTCTTTTTTCAATGGGACTTGCATAGCGCTGGTATTACGAGTTTGTCCTGGGAGGCCAAAAAGTGAGCGGTACACCCTATACTGCCAAGAGTCAATAGTTATGAGTTTTACACTACAAAGCTGTAGCATAAAACTCATAACTAAAGTGCTAAAAAGTACACTAACGGGGACACCCGGGCGGCGGCCATCTTACAGGTCGCACTGAGCTTCAGCTCCTCAAGCTATCTTCATTGGAACCTGATTTAGCAGTGCATTTTTAGCAACACCTTGCTTAAAACAGTGGAGAGGCTGGACTGAAGAGGTCTGAATTCAAGATATAGGGTTTTTGAATAGTGACTAGGCTCTATAGCCCTCAGTACCGGACTTTGCACTTTGAGGCCTTCCCCTATTATAGAAGCCTCAGCCTGTCCCCACAACTAGCTGTGCCCTGAGTGTGCAGTACAAATCCAATCATAGACACTACCAATCTTTATAACTAAGGAGCATAGCTGATGACTTACTTCTCTACAACAGAAACTCTGCTTTCTTTGGTAATGAGGGACATACCATATTTACCTTAAACCCTCGCATTATCATTTTCAAAATGGCGCTGGACTCTAAACTGTTCCTGAGGGAAGTCAGAGCCTTACTGGAGGAACATCATAATAAGCTCCACGCAGTACTCAATGAAGAATTTAGTTCCCTACAAGCGTTATGTGCTAATATAAAAGGAAAGAGGCAGCCTTTGCAGGAGCTGCAGAATAAGTCTCTCCCGCACCCGACCCAACTATCTCCTGTCAATCCGACCAAAGAGGCCCCACAACCTTCACCTAATGGCGAAACTTGCCTGAAAAGGGACTTCAGATCTGAAGGATTAAGTCCAGAAACACCAGGGAATGGAGCTCTGCTATCGGCTCATGTTACTCACTTTCAGGAGGTCAGTCCGTTTGTATATGAAGGGGACAAATTATCTCCAGAAATCAGCGGTCTGCTGGGTCCCCATATGTTGACTAAGGTCTGGCTTGGAGGCTTGGGAGGATCCGAGATGCTTGTCACTCTTGAGGGCTACATCTTTACTATGCCGCGATATGACACTGTGTGGGAGAGGGCGTTTAGCCTGCGACAAGCAATAGGCACAACGGAACCGCTGCTATCCCAAAGGGCTCGCAAAGAAACGGCATCCCTAACTCAGACGAGCAAGCAGCAAGCAGAACAGCCGAGGGAGACACCTTCTTTCCCACACAGCTACACGCAACAGCACTCGGCACGGGCACTGGATAAATCAGGTGTGGGCTAGAGGGTAAGCAATCACTGTGCCGAGTTCTGCTGGTACCGGTGAACTTATTTTGTTCTGGGCACTCTGACTCACCCTGATTTTGGCCAGCAGGATGTTAAAGTGTTAGTGCCGCCTCAACTGGTTCGTAATACTCTACCCAATGAGGTGCTTTATGTCGGGGATACTGACTACCTAACTATGGAGACAGACTAATTTCATGACTGCTAATTTCTCCTACAGCTAAGACACACATCCTAGACCTTAAGCTGGTCAATTTTGTGCCGCTGTTATGTTTGTTAATTGTCAATTGTCTTTGCAGGCGGGCAGTAAGACTAAAATATCCCAAGTGCAAAAGGGTTTGTTTTTTAGAGCTCCTTCAATATGGCTTGCAAACGATATGTCACAGTTATTTTGACCTGTTCTCACTATGCTCTATATGTCAAAGCTATGCTTTTTTACAAAATGACACGCTAAGATCCATTTACCCGCCACATAAAGTTGCCCTTTATTTATACTGGCTGCTACCTAGTCTGCTCCACATATATCCTGAGTGGGTGACACTTCATAGAACATCAATTGCTTTCCAGTATATTATGAACATGTGGATCCCCTTATACAGCATGAGACGTGTATGGGTGCACACATGGGTATGTATGTATGGATGTGTGAGTGAATGTGGGTGTAAGTGTATATACACATAGCCTCCTTTCCCTATGCAGCCCTAGCAAACAGATCCCACTTTACCGAAGATCCCCTGACACACTAATTATGCTTATCATACTATAAGATTTGATGTTGGCTATATTGATCTACTGGCACTGCAAGAGATAAGACACTATTATCCTATAAATAATCCACCCCATAAATTATATATAGACCAGCTAATGCAAACACACACCAGAACTAGCTTTGTACTCCTGCTGATATGGATTGATGGCCACCCCCCAATTTATCCAGATTTATTAATGAAGACTCCATGTCTGATGCCTAAATCTGAGGCAGGATCTCAGGGAATTTACTATGGCTCATAACTGTCCTTTAAAGTTTTTCTTTATTAATTGGGTAGTTTCACGTTTACTTACCTCTCCTATAATTGTCATTACAAGTTGCTGGCGGGATCTGGAAATGTAAAAAATATTAATATGAAGCTCCCTACAGTACTTGGGAAGGGTTAAATTCATAGGAAGGTCATTTTTACTTGCTATGCTCATGATTGCACCGATTCTCCCTAATCACGACTATACTTATTGAATATTGTTCTAGGTTCTGTAACGTTTGTTCAGTATGTTGTTGTTTTTTTTTTTGTGTTTCTTTTTTGTTTATATACATTTATAAAGAGAAAAAAAATGGAAAAATGAGGTCAGTCATCAGGGACCCAAGAGTGGTCTCCTTTGTTCAAAGATAACTTCCAGTGATTTTGTTCTATACTTCTGGGGCCCAAGAGTGGCCTCTTGTGTTTTCTAGGAGGTTTGCTTATCACCTGGCATACTGCTTGTATATTATTTTTTTTCAATTTATCTTCTGATGTATTTACTGTCAGTTTGACACTGTCTTACGTTATGCAAACAATGTGTTGCTTTCATTTGTCACTGTTTGATATTTATGTATGCTTTTATTTTGAACCTCCAATAAAAAAATATTAAAAAAAAAAAAAAAGTACACTAACACCCATAAACTACCTATTAACCCCTAAACCGAGGCGCTCCTGCATCGCAAACACTAAAATTATATTATTAACCCCTTATCTGCCACTCCCGACATCGCCGCCACTAGAATAAACATATTAACCCCTGAACCACCGGACTCCCGCCACGCAAACACTAGTTAAATATTATTAGCCCCTAATCTGCCGCCCCTAACATCGCCGCCACCTACATTATACTTATTAACCACTAATCTGCTGCTCCAGACATCGCCGCCACCTACATTATACCTATTAACCCCTAATCTGCTGCCCCCAACATCGCTGCCACCTACCTACATTTATTAACCCCTAATCTGCCGTCCCCAACGTCACCGCCACTATTCTAAATTTATTAACCCTTTAAACCTAAGCCTAACCCTAACTTAAATATAATTTAAATAAATCTAAATAAAATTCCTATCATTACCTAAATTATTCCTATTTAAAACTAAGGCCTCGATCACATATGCAGCGTCTCCCACAAATGCCAGCGATGCCAGTTTTTACGCAATTTTGGTATCCTATATACAGCGCTGCATATAAATGCAACATGTATATTTCACTCGTCGCTCGCAATTTTTACTCCCATAGGCTAACGTGGGACTGCATCGTAAATCGGTTTCCAATATCCAGCGCAAGGCCTTACATGGAGAAATCTTACTCCATTTTTACCTCGCCATAAAAGGCAGCCGTAGCAGGCCTTGCACTGAGTATGGGAGCACCGTAACTCCTGAAAATGCCTGCAAAAATAAACTAACAACAACATACATTTTTTTCTTTCCTATGCCTTTCAGAGTTTGTTTAGATCGGACCCTTTGAAAATCTTATCCTTAGTTTTTGATTTGCGGCTTTGACCAGCAGCTCACGCTCTCTGTTCTCCTCATCTGAGCTGCTGGTCAGAGCCGCAAATCAAAAACTAAGGATAAGATTTTCAAAGGGTCCGATCTAAACAAACTCTGAAAGGCATAGGAAAGAAAAAAATGTATGGCTTAAGATGGACTCCGGGAGCTTGGAGAGAAAGGAGAGGGGTAGAAGGGTGACACAGCTTAGTGTTGGCAGATAACAGAATATATTTATGAGACAGCAGTCGCCTCGCTGAGCTGTATCAGTGTGTTGGGGGATCCCTACCCATCCCTCTTTCCCTCGCACTACAAGGATGATTTTTACATTCTAGAATAAATATTATATATTTTTTTATAATTGATATATGATATAGCTTACAAGGGTATTAGCTATATAGCAAACAATAGCTGAGGCCGGTTCAAAAGATATGCTTTAGCAATAAAGATAATAGCTGCAAACTTTATAGCAGCAGTAGTTTTTTAGTTATGCTGTGAGCGCGATGTCTATATGTGTTCACGCTCACCACAATAAGCAGACTTTCGGTTTTGTCAACATCACTTTCACCCATGTCTGCACGGAGCAGAAAGTCAAGTAAATGTAAAAAAAAAAAAATAGAACACCTATAAAAAAAAAAAAAAAAGGATTTGCATTTTAAAAACTGAAAAAACATTATGAATAAAAAAAAAACACAAAACCCTAATGACAACTGTTTAAGGTCCCTTTAAAGGTACCTTCATTTGTCGGGTAGTCGTCGTTGGAAGAGGATGCTCCACGCCGGATGTCTTCAAGATGGACCCGCTCCACGTCGGAAGGATGAAGATAGAAGCAGTGCTGGTATTGGAGTGCAGTGTGGAGCTCAATTTTGCTCTATGCTCACTTCTTGCATGTTAACGCCGGGTTGATAAAAACCTGTAATACTACTACAAGTAATAAAAACCTGTAATACTAGCGCTGCAGGTAAGTGAGCGGTGAGAATAAACTGCAAGTTAGCAACGCACCCCTGTTACCTCAAAACTTGTAATCTAGGCGTAACTTAGTTAATGTTCACAGGGGACACTCCTCTATTATATTGATGTAAACTTCACTTGCTAAAAGGTGACCCTCATAATTTACAGACCCAGCTGAGACAGCTTCCCTTACTGAGACCAACTTAATACCCATAGAAGTAATACTCTCGGATTCTAGTTTGGTACCTAATTTTATAATAATCTGTTGGGAAACCTCTATGTTCTCAATATTTTTATTAACACCTGGCTCCGATTGGATAGATAACATCTGGGGAGGAAACATATATTTATAATTTATTCTTCCATACAAATCGTATTTGTATATAATGCACTCATGGAATGAATATGCATCTAGATAGAGGAGGTTATGAATTTTCACTGCTTACATGTAACTAGTGATGTCGCAAACTGTTCGCCGGAGAACAGTTCCCGGCGAACATAGCTTGTTCGTGTTCGCCGCTGCGGGCAAACATATGCGATGTTCGATCCGCCCCCTATGTGTCATCATTGAGGAAACTTTGACCCTGTATCTCACAGCCTTCTGACACATTTGAGCCAATCAGCAGCAGACACTCCCTCACAGACCCTCCCAGCTCCTTGGCAGCAGCCATTTTAGATTCATTACGATCTTGCTTTCTTAGTGAGAGGAGCTTTAGTGTTGCTGCTGCTGACATTATAGGGAAATAGATAGCTAGGCTAGTGTATTTAGTGTCCACTACAGTAATGAAGGACTCATCTAATCTCTGCTGTAAGGATAGCACCCCAAAAAGCCCTTTTTAGGGCTATAACTTCAGTCGTTTTTTTTTTTTTATTATTTGTAATTTTATTTGCATTTGCCTGGCTTTCAGCCTGTGTGTGAGGCTCACAGCATATACTGTGATTAGTGCCACCACTGATACCTGCTTAACATTAGTGTAAATTTAACCAACAAAACTTTTAAATCATTTTGCTAGTGTAATCTAATTTCATTTTCTATCAGGCCTGTGTGTTTCTGGCTTACACAGCATACTGTGGTTAATTGCTGTCCTAGCAGCCAGCCACCACTCATATCTGTTTAACATTATTTTAAATTAAAAAAAAAAACTTTTAAATCATTTTGCTAGTGTAATCTAATTTCATTTTCTATCAGGCCTGTGTGTTTCTGGCTTACACAGCATACTGTGGTTAATTGCTGTCCTAGCAGCCACCACTCATATCTGCTTAACATTATTTTAAATTTAAAAAAAAACTTTTAAATCATTTTGCTAGTGTAATCTAATTTCATTTTCTATCAGGCCTGTGTGTTTCTGGCTTACACAGCATACTGTGGTTAATTGCTGTGCTAGCAGCCACCACTCATATCTGCTTAACATTATTTTAATTTTTTTTTTAAAACTTTTAAATCATTTTGCTAGTGTAATCTAATTTCATTTTCTATCAGGCCTGTGTGTTTCTGGCTTACACAGCATACTGTGGTTAATTGCTGTGCTAGCAGCCACCACTCATATCTGCTTAACATTATTTTAAATTTTAAAAAAAAACTTTTAAATCATTTTGCTAGTGTAATCTAATTTAATTTTCTATCAGGCCTGTGTGTTTCTGGCTTACACAGCATACTGTGGTTAATTGCTGTGCTAGCAGCCACCACTCATATCTGCTTAACATTATTTTAAATAAAAAAAAAAACTTTTAAACCATTTTGCTAGTGTAATCTAATTTCATTTTCTATCAGGCCTGTGTGTCAGGCTTACACAGCATACAACGTTGTTTAATTGCTGTGCCAGCAGCCACCACTCATATCTGCTTAACATTATTTAAAATTTAAAAAAAAAACTTTTCAATAATTTTGCTAGTGTAATCTAATTTCATTTTCTATCAGGCCTGTGTGTCAAGCTTACACAGCATACAACGTTGTTTAATTGCTGTGCCAGCAGCCACCACTCATATCTGCGTAACATTATTTAAAATTTAAAAAAAAATGTTTTAAATCATTTTGCTAGTGTAATCTAATTTCATTTTCTATCAGGCCTGTGTGTTTCTGGCTTACACAGCATACTGTGGTTAATTGCTGTGCTCGCCACCACTCCAGCCACCACTCATAAACATTATTGTAAATTTAAAAAAAATGTTTTTAAATAATTTTGCTAGTGTAATCTAATTTCATTTTCCATCAGGCCTGTGTGTCAGGCCCACATCATATAGTGTGATTAATAGCTCTTTTTCCACCACTTATATCTGGTGTAACATTAGTGTAAATTTTTTTAAAAATAATTTTTTAAATCAGTCCTCTTCTAGTGTTATTTAATATTAGTTGCCAGGCCAGCCTGGCTGCCATTAGTGCCAGCCTGTGTGTCAGGCTGCCAGCATATACTGTGCCTACTTCCATCCTCAGTGCCAGTCCACCACTCCTATCTGGTGTAACATTAGTTTAAATTTTGTAAAAAAAAACTTTTACATCAGTCTTCTAGTGTTATTTAATTTTAGTTTACAGGCCAGCCTGCCACTAGTGCCAGCCTGTGTGTCAGGCTGCCAGCACATACTGTGCCTACTTCTATCCTGAGTGCCATCACTCCTATCTGTTGTAACATTAGTGTAACTTTTTTAAAAACAAACTGTTACATCAGTCTGCTATTGTTATTTAATTGCAGTTGCCTGTCTGCCAGCGTGTGTGCCAGGCCCACTTTCTAACTAGTGCCATGAATCATATTTGTTATAACAGTAGTGTAAATATTTAAAATAAAAACTTTTTTGACTGTGAATCATCAGTCTGCTAGTGCAATTGAATTGCAGTTGCCTGCCTCCCAGCTTGTGTGCCAGGCCCACTTGCCAACTAGTGCCACCAATCATATTTGTTAGAACAGTAGTGTAAATATTAAAAAAAAAAACTTTTTTGACTGTGAATCATCAGTCTGCTAGTGCAATTGAATTGCAGTTGCCTGCCTGCCAGCGTGTGTGCCAGGCCCACTTGCTGCCAACTATTGCCACCAATCATATTTGTTATAACAGTTTTGAAAATATTTTAAATCAAAACTTTTTTGACTGTGAATCATCAGTCTGCTAGTGCCATTGAATTGCAGTTGCCTGCCTGCCAGCGTGTGTGCCAGGCCCACTTGCCAACTAGTTACACCAATCATATTTGTTCTAACAGTATTGTAAATATTTAAAATAAAAAATTCTTAGACTGTGAATCATCAGTCTGCTAGTGCAATTGAATTGCAGTTTCCTGCCTGCCAGCATGTGTGCCAGGCCCACTAGCCATCTAGTGCCACCAATCATATTTGTTGTAACAGTATTGAAAATATTTTAAATCAAAACTTTTTGACTGTGAATCATCAGTCTGCTAGTGCCATTGAATTGCAGTTGCCTGCCTGCCAGCGTGTGTGCCAGGCCCACTTGCCAACTAGTTACACCAATCATATTTGTTCTAACAGTATTGTAAATATTTAAAATAAAAAATTCTTAGACTGTGAATCATCAGTCTGCTAGTGCAATTGAATTGCAGTTTCCTGCCTGCCAGCGTGTGTGCCAGGCCCACTAGCCAACTAGTGCCACCAATCATATTTGTTGTAACAGTATTGCAAATATTTAAAATAAAAACTTTTTTGACTGTGAATCATCAGTCTGCTAGTTCCATTGAATTGCAGTTGCCTGCCAGCGTGTGTGCCAGGCCCACTTGCCAACTAGTTACACCAATCATATTTGTTATAACAGTATTGTAAATATTTAAAATAAAAAAATCTTAGACTGTGAATCATCAGTCTGCTAGTGCAATTGAATTGCAGTTTCCTGCCTGCCAGCGTGTGTGCCAGGCCCACTAGCCAACTAGTGCCACCAATTATATTTGTTGTAACAGTATTGTAAATATTTAAAATAAAAACTTTTTTGACTGTGAATCATCAGTCTGCTAGTGCCATTGAATTGCAGTTGCCTGCCTGCCAGCGTGTGTGCCAGGCCCACTTGCCAAATAGTTACACCAATCATATTTGTTCTAACAGTATTGTAAATATTTAAAATAAAAAAATCTTAGACTGTGAATCATCAGTCTGCTAGTGCAATTGAATTGCAGTTTCCTGCCTGCCAGCGTGTGTGCCAGGCCCACTAGCCAACTAGTGCCACAAATCATATTTGTTGTAACAGTATTGAAAATATTTTAAATCAAAACTTTTTTGACTGTGAATCATCAGTCTGCTAGTGCCATTGAATTGCAGTTGCCTGCCTGCCAGTGTGTGTGCCAGGCCCACTTGCTGCCAACTACTGCCACCAATCATATTTGTTATAACAGTATTGTAAATATTTAAAATAAAAAATTTCTTGACCGTGAAACATCAGTCATCTAGTGTAATCTAATTGCAGTTGCCTTCCTCCCAGCGTGTGTGCCAGGCCCACTTGCCAAGCCAACTAGTGTCACCAATCATATTTGTTCTAACAGGTTTGAAAATATTTAAAATAAAAACTTTTTTTACTGTGAATCATCAGTCTGCAAGTGCCATTGAATTGCAGTTGCCTGCCTGCCAGCGTGTGTGCCAGGCCCACTTGCCGTTTCCAAATAGTGCCACCAATCATATTTGTTCTAACAGTATTGTAAATTTTAAAAAAAAAAACTTTTTGGACTGTGAAGCATCAGTCAGCTAGTGTAATCTAATTGCAGTTGCCTTCCTCCCAGCGTGTGTGCCAGCCAGGCCCACTTGCCAACTAGTGCCACCAATCATATTTGTTGTCACAGTACTTTTAATATTTAAAAAAATAAACATTTTTGACTTTGAAACATCAGTCTTTTTTTTAGTGTCAGGCTCACAGCGTATACTGTGCCCACTTGCCCAGTGCCACCACTCATAATTTGTTTAATAGTATTGTAAGTGTACATTTTAAAAAAAATGACAGGCAGAGGCAGGCCACCCCGCAGGTGCCATCGTGGTCGTGGTGCTGTGATTCCTTTAGACCCTACAAATATGCACATTGTTCAGAGGCCAGGTGCCAGGGGGGACGCGAAAAGTTCTGAGGAGGACCTAGTTGAATGGCTAACACAGGACACCCAATCTTCTACAGCTTCCGCTCCTAGTCCTCCTAACCTTGACGCACCAGCCACCTCCAGCTGTGCTTTGGGCACCTCTCAAGTGACCAGTGTCACTCGCCGCCTGTCACCACCACCAACACTAGCACCATAGCCGCTTCACTTGATCTGTCAGAGGAGTTATTGACACATCAGTTGGAAGAAATGAGTGATGCGCAACATGGAGGTACGGTGTGATGATGATGATGATGTTGTACCCACTGCTGCTTCCTTTGTTGATGTGTCAGATACAAGTGAAGAGGTTGATGATGATGTGTCGGTGGATGTCACGTGGGTGCCTGCTAGAAGAGAAGAAGAAGAGGGCGAAAGTACAGATGGGGAGACAGAGAGGAGGAGGAGGAGGAGACGAGTTGGAAGCAGGGGGAGGTCGTCGCAAGGAGCTAGTGGCACAGTCAGACAGCATGCATCGGCACCCGGGGTCAGCCAGACAGCACGCCGACGCCAATCAACGCATGCTGTTGCCACCACCAGAATGCCATCATCGCAGAGCTCAGCAGTGTGGCATTTTTTTTGTGTGTCTGCCTCTGACAACAGTGATGCCATTTGCAACCTGTGCCAAAAGAAACTGGGAAGTCCAACACCCACCTAGGTACAACTGCTTTGCGAAGGCACATGGTCTCACATCACAAACGCCGATGGGAAGAACACATGAGTAGAAGCAGCACACAAACTCAAAGCCGCCATCCTCCTCCTGCTCCAGCATCTTCAGCCACGTCAACCACTGCTGTCCTCCTTGCCCCCTCTCAACCATCCTCCACTCAGTTTCTCTTACGTAGCAGTTCCTGGTCATCTGCCTACAGTCAGGTGTCTGTCAAGGACATGTTTGAGTGTAAGAAGCCAATTTCTCAAAGTCACCCCCTTGACCGGCGTCTGACAGCTGGCTTGTCTGAACTCTTAGCCCGCCAGCTTTTACCATACAAGCTGGTGGAGTCTGATGCTTTCAAAAAATCTATCTATTGGGACACCCCAGTGGAAGGTACCTGGCAGAAATTTCTTTTCACAAAAGGCAATGCCAAACCTGTACTCTATTGTGCGAAAGGAAGTAATGGCATGTCTGGCACACAGCGTTGGGGCAAGGGTCCATATGACCACTGATAGCTGGTCTGCAAAGCATGGTCAGGGCAGGTATATCACCTACACTGCGCATTGGGTAAACCTGCTGACGTCTGACAAGCATGGAATGTGTGGGTCTGCAGAGGAGTTGGTGACACCGCCACGACTTGCAGGCAGGCCTGCTGCTACCTCCTCTACTCCTCCTACTCCATCCTCTTCCATAACCTCTTCCTCGGCTTAGTCCTCTTCTGCTTCTGCGTCTTGCTCCACATCAACGGCACCCCCCCAGCTCCCCAGGTACTATTCAACATCCCGGATACGGCAGTGTCACACCGTCTTGGGGTTGACTTGCCTGAAAGCGGAGAGTCACACCGCACCAGCACTCCTGTCCGCCCTGAATGCACAGGTGGATCAGTGGCTGACTCCGCACCAACTGGAGATTGGCAAGGTTGTTTCTGACAATGGAAGTAATTTGGTGGCGGCATTGAAATTGGGCAAGTTGACACATGTGCCGTGCATGGCACATGTGTGTAATCTGATTGTACAACGCTTTGTGCATAAGTACCCAGGCTTACAGGACGTCCTGAAGCAGGCCAGAAAGTTGTGTGGCCATTTCAGGCGTTGCTACATGGCCATGGCGCACTTGTCCGATATCCAGCGTCGAAACAATCTGCCAGTGAGGCGCTTGATTTGCGACAGCCCGACACGGTGGAATTCAACACTCCTAATGTTCGACCGCCTGCTCCAACAAGAAAAAGCTGTTAATGAGTATTTGTATGACCGGGGTGCTAGGACAGCCTCTGGGGAGCTGGGGATTTTTTTGCCAAATTACTGGATGCTCATGCGCAATGCCTGTAGGCTCATGCGTCCTTTTGAGGAGGTGACAAACCTTGTCAGTCGCACCGAAGGCACCATCAGCGACATCATACCATTTGTTTTCTTCCTAGAGCGTGCCCTGCGAAGAGTGTTGGATCAGGCCGTAGATGAGCGTGAAGAGGAAGAGTTGTGGTGTCCATCACCACCAGAAACAGCCTTATCAGTATCACTTGCTGGACCTGCGGCAACGCAGGAAAAGGATCGTGAGGAAGAGGAGTCAGAGGAGGAATGTGGCTTTGAGGAGGAGGAGGAGGAGGAAGACCAAGCACAACAGGCATCCCAGGGTGCTCGTTGTTGTCACCTATCTGGTACCCGTGGTGTTGTACGTGGCTGGGGGGAAGAAGATACCCTCAGCGACATCAGTGAGGACGAGGAACGGGACATGATTAGCTCGGCATCCAACGTTGTAAATGGGGTCTTTCATGCTGTCGTGCCTGTTGAGGGACCCTTGTATAAAAAAGCTGAAGGAGAACGACCTGTACTGGGTGTCCACGCTACTAGACCCCCGGTATAAGCATAAAGTGCCTGAAATGTTACCAAATTCCCGCAGTCAGAAAGGATGGAGCATTTCAAAAATAAATTAAAAACTATGCTTTACACAGCGTATAAGGGTGATGTCACAGCACAACGGGAATCTAACAGGGGAATCCTCCTCCTCCTCCCACGACCAATGGCGGCAAGGACAGGATGCTTTCCTGATGTGTTGTTGATGGAGGACATGCAGACCTTATTAACTCCTATGCATCGCCAGAGCCTTCGGGATCCAGCCTCAGAGAAAGACTTAACCAACAGGTAGCAGACTACCTAGCATTAACTGCGGATCTCGACACTCTGAGGAGCGATGGACCCCTTGACTACTGGGTGTGCAGGCTTGACCTGTGGCCTGAGCTATCCCAATTTGCAATCGAACTTCTAGCCTGCCCCACTTCAGGTGTCCTTTCAGAAAGGACCTTCAGTGCAGCAGGAGGTTTTGTCACTGAGAAGAGAAGTTGCCTAGGTCAAAAAAGTCTTGATTATCTCACCTTTATTAAAATGAATGAGGGATGGATCCCGAAGGGACTGACATTGGGCTATACATTTGAGTAAAAAAGGCCTGATGATGAGATGAGCTGCCTTGGGCTACAAATGGTACACACGCTGGCTTTTTTTTTCTTAGAATGCAGGATGACTTGCGTGACTTATCCGCCAACAACTAGTGTTCAAGCCGCAAGGTTTTAGGGCACTTTCTAACTGTTTTACAAACATCAATTTTTCTGGCCGCTGCTATATATAGCAGCGGCTGCAACAATACCAAATTTTTAAGGCAATTGGACATGCCTAATTTTTCTGTCCTCTGCTGCTGCACTGTGGCTACAAAACTCAAAGCAAAAAAAAAGGCACATAACAGTGATTAAACTGTTAAGAATAGTACTACTTAACACACCACTCATATCTGGTGGCACAGTACATTGCACGCGCAGTGCCCCAAATTTGAAGTAGGAGGCCCGACCAAGCATCTTTTTCCATTTCACGGTTCCGAAAAATTATCTCCGGGTTCCATCGATGCCATACCTGTACTCTATTGTTCAAAAGGATGGCATATGTGGTGTTTCCTGCTGTTGTGCCTGTTGAGGGTCGTGGGCCATCTTATAAAAAGGCTGAAGGATAACGACCTGTACTGGGTGTCCAAGCACGTTTTTTGTTCAATATTCCCGGTTCCTCTAAATTATCTCCGGGTTCCTCAAATCAATGCCATACCTGTACTCTATTGTGCAAAAGTATGGCATATGTGGTGTTTCATGCTGTTGTGCCTGTTGAGGGTCATGGGCCATCGTATAAAAAGGCTGAAGGAGAACGACCTGTACTGGGTGTCCAAGCACATTTTTTGTTCAATATTCCCGGTTCCTCTAAATTATCTCCGGGTTCCTCAAATCAATGCCATACCTGTACTCTATTGTGCAAAAGGATGGCATATGTGGTGTTTCATGCTGTTGTGCCTGTTGAGGGTCATGGGCCATCGTATAAAAAGGCTGAAGGAGAACGACCTGTACTGGGTGTCCAAGCATATTTTTTGTTCAATATTCCCGGTTCCTAAAAATGATCTCCGGGTTCCTCAAATCAATGCCATATCTGTAATCTATTGTGCAAAAGGATGGCATATGTGGTGTTTCCTGCTGTTGTTTCTGTTGAGGGTCCTGGACCCTTGTCTAAAAAGGCTGACGGAGAACGAAGTGTACTGGTTGTCCAAGCATCTTTTTCCATCTTCCGGTTCCTAAAAATTATTTCCGGGTTCCTAAAATGGATGCCATACCTGTACTGGATTGTTCAAAAGGATGGCATATGTGGTGTTTCCTGCTGTTGTTTCTGTTGAGGGTCCAGGACCCTCGTATAAAAAGGCTGAAGGAGAACGAAGTGTACTGGGTGTCCAATCATGTTTTTTTTAAATTTCCCGTCTCCTAAAAATTATCTCCGGGTTCCTAAAATCGATGCCATACCTGTACTCTATTGTTCAAAAGGATGGCATATGTGGTGTTTCATGCTGTTGTGCCTGTTGAGGGTCGTGGGCCATCGTATAAAACGGCTGAAGGAGAACGACCTGTACTGCCTTGCTGCTCCTTTTAGGCAGGTCAGCTCTTTGCATACAGGCCCACAGACTCTGTAACAGATCCCTCTTTTTGGGAGAGGTGCAGCCATAATGCAGGGTCAGAACCTCTGTCTGCAACTGGTATACTTGATTGTGCAAAAGGAAGTAACCTTACCATGGTACCCTGACCGCACGTCTTGTTGTTATATTTGGTGAGGGTAATCAGGCAGGCCGTATAGACCTCCCCCAATAGGGGGAGTTACAGGGATTAGAGTGCTAAGTATAGTACTAATATAAACACAACCTAGTTACCATGGGTCTCTGACCGCATGTCTTGTTGTTATATTTTGGTGAGGGTAATCATGCAGGCCATATAGACCTCCCTTGATAGGGGGAGTAACAGGGATTAAAGTGCTAAGAATAGTACTACTTAACACAACCTAGTTACCATGGGTCCCAGACCGCATGTCTTATTATTATATTTTGGCAGGGTAATCATGCAGGCCATATAGACCTCCCCCGGGATTAAAGTGCTAAGAATAGTACTACTTAACCCATGGGTCCCAGTCCCAGACCGCATGTCTTGTTGTTTTATTTGGTCCGGCTAATCATGCAGGCCATATAGACCTCCCAGCATTAGGGGTTGTAACAGGTATTAAACTAATAAGAACAGTACTACTGAAATAAACCTAGTTACCATGGTTCCAAGAGCGCAGGTTTTATTGTTGTACTTTGTTAGGCTAATCATGATGGCCATATAGACCTCCCCCGAGAGGTCTATATGGGATGAAAAGTGCTAAGAATAGTACTACTTTACACAACCTAGTTAGCCATGGGTCCCAGTCCAAGACCGCATGTCTTGTTGTTTTATTTGGTCTGGCTAATCATGCAGGCCATATAGACCTCCCACCATTAGGGGTTGTAACAGGTATTAAACTAATAAGAACAGTACTACTGAAATAAACCTAGTTAACATGGTTCCAAGAGCGCAGGTTTTATTGTTTGTCTTTGTTAGGCTAATCATGATGGCCATATAGACCTCCCCCGAGAGGTGGGAGTAACAGGGATGAAAGTGCTAAGAATAGTACTACTTTACACAACCTAGTTAGCCATGGGTCCCAGTCCAAGACCGCATGTCTTGTTGTTTTATTTGGTCCGGCTAATCATGCAGGCCATATAGACCTCCCACCATTAGGGGTTGTAACAGGTATTAAACTAATAAGAACAGTACTACTGAAATAAACCTAGTTAACATGGTTCCAAGAGCGCAGGTTTTATTGTTTGTCTTTGTTAGGCTAATCATGATGGCCATATAGACCTCCCCCGAGAGGTGGGAGTAACAGGGATGAAAGTGCTAAGAATAGTACTACTTTACACAACCTAGTTAGCCATGGGTCCCAGTCCAAGACCGCATGTCTTGTTGTTTTATTTGGTCCGGCTAATCATGCAGGCCATATAGACCTCCCACCATTAGGGGTTGTAACAGGTATTAAACTAATAAGAACAGTACTACTTAACACAACCTAGTTACCATGGGTCCCAGACCGCATGTCTTGTGGTTATATTTGGTGAGGGTAATCAGGCAGGCCGTATAGACCTCCCCCGATAGGGGGAGTTACAGGGATTAAAGTGCTAAGAATAGTACTACTTAACACAACCTAGTTACCATGGGTCCCAGACCGCATGTTTTATTGTTATTCTTTGTCAGGGCAATCAAGCAGGCCATATAGACCTCCCACCATTAGGGGTTGTAACAGGTATTAAACTAATAAGAACAGTACTACTGAAATAAACCTAGTTAACATGGTTCCAAGAGCGCAGGTTTTATTGTTGTTCTTTGTTAGGCTAATCATGATGGCCATATAGACCTCCCCCGAGAGGTGGGAGTAACAGGGATGAAAGTGCTAAGAATAGTACTACTTTACACAACCTAGTTAGCCATGGGTCCCAGTCCAAGACCGCATGTCTTGTTGTTTTATTTGGTCCGGCTAATCATGCAGGCCATATAGACCTCCCACCATTAGGGGGAGTAACAGGGATTAAAATGCTAAGGACATTACTACTTAACACAACATAGTTACCATGGGTCCCAGAACGCATGTGTTGTTATTATATTTTGTTAGGGTAATCATGCAGGCCATATAGACCTCCCCCGATAGGGGGAGTTACAGGGATTAAAGTGCTAAGAATAGTACTACTTAACACAACCTAGTTACCATGGGTCCCAGACCGCATGTTTTGTTGTTATACTTTGTCAGGGTAATCATGCAGGCCATATAGACCTCCCCCGATAGGGGGAGTAACAGGGATGAAAGTGCTAAGAATAGTACTACTTAACACAACCCAGTTACCATGGGTCCCACACCGCATGTTTAATTATTATACTTTATCAGGGTAATTATATATCTAACAAATCTATCTATTTCTCTTCTATCGATTCTCTCTAAATATCAATCTATGTATATCTATCTATCCTATCTATCAATCTATCTTCTGTCCAGGATGTTTTGAGACAGCCACTTTGGGAATGTTAGTTGATTTAGGCCCATTATGGCTTAAAAGCAGACTCTGCATAAACTATGTAATTTTCCATGGGAGTTTTGCCAGGGATCCCCCTCCAGCATGCGACAGTCCAGGTGTTAGTACCCTTGAAACAACTTTTCCATCACTATTGTGGCCAGAAAGAGTCCTTGTGGGTTTTAAAGTTCGCCTGCCTATTGAAGTCAATGGCGGTTCGCACGGTTCGCCGGTTTGAGAACAGTAGCGGAAGTTCGAGTCCGCCGTTCGCGAACCGAAATTTTTAAGTTCGCAACATCACTATATGTAACCTAATATGTCTGACACAGGCTATGATAAGCCAGAGAGGTGAACCTTATGTCCTTTGTCGTGGGGTATAGGGCCCATACCCTTATGGGCAGAGCTATAATACATCGCTTCAATTATATGTTATTCTATATGACACCCATATAGTTCTAATTCAGTGTTTAATTATTTTAGTAACATCCCCATTACAGATATAACCTGAGGCACTCTTTATGTCTCCTGATGTATAGCTACCAGTACTGTGAGGACAAAGAGACTGGTTCCAAAATATACCTAGTAATTTATATAGTGTTTTTCGTCACAGATTCCCTATAGTTGGTCACCTATCCACACACTTTAACTAATACTAGCATTGATGTCCCTACATATGTAGTTAACAACTTAGTTATAGATGATAGTCCCATACTAGCTGATACTACATTTTCTCCTTCTACTTAACCCAAACAAAACTTTCAAGCTCCCCCCCCACTATAGTTTACTTTGTGAACATCAAAAAATATATCCAAAGACCCACCACCCCAAATCATTATTCTCTTGGTTCTATTACGGATGCAGCTTATTAGATGCTACTTTCCTGGTGATTAGATATAGTAAATTCACATAACCACACATCCACTTAATACTATACCCTGGGTATAGAGGATTTATGTACATGAGAAGTAATTTATGTTTAGCTACTGTTATATCCTTGTGTGTCATAGACAAAGATTTACAAGGAATATGCAAGATATATCCTACCCTTGATATGGGATGGTTATAGAGTAGCCCACAGGGAATACACCACTTGGTTTTCTCCTTATCTATCAATACAACCAGAAAATGCTAAAATGATAATGTAGTATGCTTCTTTAACATCAATTCTATTCCCTACCCTACTAATTCTGATTAATATATGTTTATCTGTGCACCTATAGTATTTATCGGGGAAAAATAAGGTGTGATATTATGTGTTGCATTTCTTTAATGTATGTAAAACATTATTCCTTGATGTACATAAGCTCCAGTTTTATTATGTCCTTAGAATATTTTCTTTGAGTTTTCTAACAAACCTGTAAAAGCCTATGTACTGAATATCTTTTCTCGTATGTACAGGGAGTGCAGAATTATTAGGCAAATGAGTATTTTGACCACATCATCTTCTTTATGCATGTTGTCTTACTCCAAGCTGTATAGGCTCGAAAGCCTACTACCAATTAAGCATATTAGGTGATGTGCATCTCTGTAATGAGAAGGGGTGTGGTCTAATGACATCAACACCCTATATCAGGTGTGCATAATTATTAGGCAACTTCCTTTCCTTTGGCAAAATGGGTCAAAAGAAGGACTTGACAGGCTCAGAAAAGTCAAAAATAGTGAGATATCTTGCAGAGGGATGCAGCACTCTTAAAATTGCAAAGCTTCTGAAGCGTGATCATCGAACAATCAAGCGTTTCATTCAAAGTAGTCAACAGGGTCGCAAGAAGCGTGTGGAAAAACCAAGGCGCAAAATAACTGCCCATGAACTGAGAAAAGTCAAGCGTGCAGCTGCCAAGATGCCACTTGCCACCAGTTTGGCCATATTTCAGAGCTGCAACATCACTGGAGTGCTCAAAAGCACAAGGTGTGCAATAATCAGAGACATGGCCAAGGTAAGAAAGGCTGAAAGACGACCACCACTGAACAAGACACACAAGCTGAAACGTCAAGACTGGGCCAAGAAATATCTCAAGACTGATTTTTCTAAGGTTTTATGGACTGATGAAATGAGAGTGAGTCTTGATGGGCCAGATGGATGGGCCCGTGGCTGGATTGGTAAAGGGCAGAGAGCTCCAGTCCGACTCAGACGCCAGCAAGGTGGATGGGGAATACTGGTTTGGGCTGGTATCATCAAATATGAGCTTGTGGGGCCTTTTCAGGTTGAGGATGGAGTCAAGCTCAACTCCCAGTCCTACTGCCAGTTTCTGGAAGACACCTTCTTCAAGCAGTGGTACAGGAAGAAGTCTGCATCCTTCAAGAAAAACATGATTTTCATGCAGGACAATGCTCGATCACACGCGTCCAAGTACTCCACAGCGTGGCTGGCAAGAAAGGGTATAAAAGAAGAAAATCTAATGACATGGCCTCCTTGTTCACCTGATCTGAACCCCATTGAGAACCTGTGGTCCATCATCAAATGTGAGATTTACAAGGAGGGAAAACAGTACAGCTCTCTGAAAAGTGTCTGGGAGGCTGTGGTTGCTGCTGCATGCAATGTTGATGGTGAACAGATCAAAACACTGACAGAATCCATGGATGGCAGGCTTTTGAGTGTCCTTGCAAAGAAAGGTGGCTATATTGGTCACTGATTTGTTTTTGTTTTGTTTTTGAATGTCAGAAATGTATATTTGTGAATGTTGAGATGTTATATTGGTTTCACTGGTAAAAATAAATAATTGAAATGGGTATATATTTGTTTTTTGTTAAGTTGCCTAATAATTATGCACAGTAATAGTCACCTGCACACACAGATATCCCCCTAAAATAGCTATAACTAAAAACAAACTAAAAACTACTTCCAAAACTATTCAGCTTTGATATTAATTAGTTTTTTGGGTTCATTGAGAACATGGTTGTTGTTCAATAATAAAATGAATCCTCAAAAATACAACTTGCCTAATAATTCTGCACTCCCTGTATAATGTTTACCTAAACACCTTAATAAAAATGATTTTAAAAATAAAAGGAGCATATTGTCTGCATACAAAGCCATATGTATGTGGTGATCATTAAGGGGTATACCCGGGTAGGTTTGTTTCCGCTTAAGGGCAAGTGGTTCTAGTGCTAGGTCAAAAAGTAGGGCAGACAACGGGTATCCCTGACCAGTACCCCTTTGAAGCGTAAAGGTGGAGGAAAAAATACCATTAACTAAAATATTTGCAGATGGGGAAGAATATATTTTACCCAGAAAATTTTGAAAAGGGCCTACGAATCCAAATTGCCTAAGGGTGTGAAACAGATGCAGCCATTCGACTCTATCGAAGGCCTTCTCTGCATCAAGAGATAGCAGGAAGGCCTCCTGATTCCCCCCCAGCTGAGTACCTCTCGTCCTCAACCAATAGTGGTGGACGGCGTGGAGGAGGACCTTACGTAGATTAACTACCGATGTTCTGCCAAACACAAACCCAGTCTGGTCAGGGTGCAGCAGAGAGGGGATTATTTTTTTAGCCTATTGGCTAAGATTTTCATAAGGATTTTGTAGTCGGTGTTTAAAAGGGTTATAGGGTTGATATGATTCTGGAAGGGTGTGGTCTTTCCCATGCTTGGGGATCAGGGTGATATGTGCTGAAACAAAAGATTTAGAGGGGATTCCATCACTAATGAGAAGCGTGTTGTATACCTTAGAGAGGATAGGGGACACCTGGGGGGACAGCAATCTGAATTTTTTTATAGGGAGGCCATCTGGGACTGGAAATTTTCCCAATGTCAAGGATTGAATAGTAAAACATTTCTCCTCAGTTGAAACCGGAGCATTCAAGGTGTCAATTTGGTCTGTTGTGAGATGTGGTAACGCAAGGGCTTGCCAGAAATGTTGGTGTGATTCCGGCTTGGTTGATTGTTGTTTCGAATATAAGTGGGTATAGTAGTGTGCCAAACAGTGTGCAAGTTCCGTGGGTGTCTTATAAGTTTTTCCTTCATATTTAAGTGCTGCAATATATCTCTCTTTGAGGTTTGTGTTTTCACCAACGTAGCCAGAAGACTGCCCGATTTATTCCCAAAGCGGTAGTATTTACTTGCAGTCTCAAAGGGACACTGAACCCAAATTTTTTCTTTTGTGATTCAGATAGAGCATGACATTTTAAGCAACTTTCTAATTTACTCCTATTATCAATTTTTTTTCATTCTCTTGGAATCTTTATTTGAAATGCAAGAATGTAAGTTTAGATGCCGGCCCATTTTTGGTGAACAACCTAGGTTGTCCTTGCTGATTGGTGGATAAATTCATCCACTAATCAAAAACTGCTGTCCAGAGTACTGAACCAAGAAAAAAGCTTAGATGCCTTCTTTTTTATATAAAGATAGCAAGAGAACGAAGAAACATTGATAATAGGAGTAAATTAGAAAGTTGCTTAAAATTGCATGCTCTATCTGAATCACAAAAGAAATGTTTTGGGTTCAGTGTCCCTTTAAGTAGGCCAGCAGCTGATTTTTGCCTAACGGATGCGTCTAGTTCCGCTCTGGCCGCAATATACAAGTCATATGAGACTCGTGATTTGTGGGTGCAGTAGTCTAAATAAGTTTGACATAATGTGGTTTGTAGGGAGTTATTCTTGTACTGAGTTTTGCGTTTAAGATCAGCTAAGTATGAGATTATATGGCTTGTAAGTACCGCCTTGGCAGCTTCCCAGAATAACTGTGGATTATCTACATGTGCTGAGTTATCAGTACAATAGTCATTCCAGGCATGGACCAGTTAATTCTGGAAGGGTTCAGAGGTAAGAAGATATGATGGAAAACGCAAAGAATTTCTAGTAGGGCGCTTGCGGGCGCTGCCCAAGGTGATTTCCACCAGGGCATGATCCGAGACCGCAATGTCATGAATAGTCTCTGAGGTAATCTGTGAGATCAGAGTCCGCTACCATAAAGAGGTCAATTCAGGAAAGTGAGAAGTTGGCCTTGGATAGGCAGGTATAATCCCTACCCTCGGGGTGTCTCCTACACCATATGTCACACACGGCCAAGGATTCAGAGAGCAAATTGAACACCCTTCCCTCGAATCTCCCCTTATAATTTCGCCATCTTTTTTTTCTTGTGGCATCCTGTACCCAAGTTCTATCCAACAATTTACAGGGGAAGACAGCACCTCAATTAAAGTTCTGGGGCACGGTTTGTATTATGGGCCCTGTGGGAATAAAGGTTTTTTACTTTATTTGGAGGCTGGAAATCTTCTTGGAAAAGTAACCCAAGTTCTATCCAGCAGAGGTTGGAGCGCTAAATTAAAATCACCCCCAGTTATTAATCTCGACGGGACTTAGGTTTTGCGTTAGAGTTTCTCAAAAGGACAAGGTCTTGTGGTTTGGTGCATAAATATTACATAGAGTATAGTTAACTGAGTCTATAGAAAATTGTAAAACAAGAAACCTGCCCTCTGGATCAGTGATAGTGTTATGTATCTCTACCTGTAGGCATTTGCCAAATAAAATGACTAGTCCTCTACTAGAGGAGTTATATGAGAAATAAACTACCTTTCCCACCCAGTCACTTTTCAATTTTTCATGCTCCTCGTCTCTTAAGTGCGTTTCCTGTAATAGGGCTATATCAGAATTTAGTCTACACAGATCTATTAGAATTGATTTATGTTTTATGGGGAAATTGATACCCCCAACTTTCCAGTCAAGAATTTTAAGTGCCATTATCAGGTGTCAAGGGGGGCATGACAGGGGTGCGTATATCTGACGGTAAAAAGGAGGATCAGGGAGAGCGGGAGGTGCCGCGAATGTCTGAGAAAGCCCTTTAGGTTGGAAGAGACCACCATGTGGACATGTGTGGAGGACCTTACTAATGCATATCTGACCATAGGAACACATCTATGCTCTACCCAAGAACAGTGTTGTACATTACAGTAAGAGATCATACATAATAATAAAAACAAATTTAGCATTTTAACCATTTGTTGGAGGACACCAGCAGCAAATTCCTACATAACTCAGAATGAGAGGCAGGTCTACTGGTAAGGCCATGGGAGACCCAATTTGGATCATCAATATTTTAAGGCATAACCCATAGTTAAAGGGAGTAGTGGGATTGACCAGCATATGATAGGGTATACTTCGGGGGGCCACAACTCCAAATGTGCTGATCCAGGAAGGTTCGAAGTTTACCCTGTAATTCATAGTAAGCTACTCGGAGCACTGAATTTAAGTTGCCCAGTGGGGGGATATAGGAGTAACACCTAACCTGGTTTGGCAAAAGAAACAAATTAAGACCCTGCGGTATTCTTATATACTTA
Organism: Bombina bombina; assembly: GCF_027579735.1. NCBI lineage: Eukaryota > Metazoa > Chordata > Amphibia > Anura > Bombinatoridae > Bombina > Bombina bombina. The sequence continues at coordinate 1,230,086,946 of NC_069499.1, forward strand.
AAGGTCAGGTTCTGGGTACCAGACAAAAAGTCAGGGAAGTTCTTGGTTAAGGTGACGGATTTTTTGTGTTTTGTGGAGTGTTGGGTGACTTCTGGTGTCATACTGCTATGGGATACTCCCAAGGGGATAAGGTGGGCGGAAAGGTTGTTAAGCATGACATGCCATTGCAGTAAGGAGGCTGTCATGTATACCCCCTGTAAAATAGATGGTGTATCATATTCATGTGTAGGTAGTAAGAGCATATTAGGGCACCGCCGCAGAAAGCAGCTACTGTGAGAAATGTCAGCCAGCAAGTAATCAGTATGGTTGACAGTCATCTAAGGTTACCTCCAAACAGTATACATATTTCAGAACACAAATCATAACTTTTAAACAAACAATAAACAATTTGAATAACAATGTGGAAGAATAAATTATAAAATTATCATACATAATATTGTTAATAACAATTTCCTTGGTCCCACGCCCGAAGCACGAGACACGCAAGACACAGTGGCGAGACGGGAACCAACCTAAGAAATGTCTCATATCGTAACCAGGGCACCAGGAGCAAACAAATGAAGCTGGTATATAAGCATCCACCCACATAGCAAAACACAAACAAACAACAAGCAGTGTATAAACATTTGAATGGAAGAATTTTGCCAGCTCACATGAAAGTGGGAGCTAGTCCGTGACATCCGTGAGTCAGTCCTTTTCAAAGACGGAGTGGGAGTGATCACCGCCCTTTTCCAAAGTAATTCATTCAGCAGGCAAGTGAAAAGAGACAGAAAGCAAACTGCCAATAAGATTTTCATAGCCATTTAAAAGGCCACAACAAGATGTATTTGTCACCTCATTGGCAGCAGCAGAGATTCAGGTGGCAGTCGATCGCTCCTCTGTAGCAAGATAGCTCTGCAAGGCTTTGGGGGAATGAAAGAACTTAGTTCCCAATGCTGTTTGGAGGTGAAGTTTAGCAGGAAACAGCAGTGCTACCTGGCGGCCCTGCTCATGGAGGCGGGAACAAAGTGGGGCAATCTCTTTTCTTAGCTTAGTGACCTCGGCCCAGTGATCCTGGAAGAGCAGCGATCTAGAACCCTCGTACAATACCTCCTTATGTGTTCTGTAGGCTCTAAGGATTTTGATTTTCTCCTGATAATTGAGGCACTTGTAGATAACTTGTCTTGGTCTCATCTTGGTGTGTTCTAGAGTACGTTCAGGGCCCACCCAGTAAGCTCTCTCCACATTAATGGGTAATATATCTGAGGACAACCCAAGGAATCTAGGGAAAGTTAAGGCAATAAACTCCAGCAGATCCTTTTCTTTCACTGACTCCGGAACACTCACTATACGCAAGTTGTTGCACCTGCTCCTGTTCTCCAAGTCATCTATGCAGTCTTGTATATGCTGGTTCTCTTTGCAGAGCTGTCTGAGCGAGACATCTGAGGTTGCCTGCCTATCCTCCACCTCCGATATGCGGGTTTCTGCTACATTAAGATGAGAAGAGAACTGGCGGACCTCAAAACTGTCTACCCCTGCTTACAACGAATCCATTTTAGGAAGAAACAGTGATGAATGGTCACTAACCTGTACAGCCAGAGGTTCCATAACTTGGTGGGTTTCAGCATGTATTTCAGCAGTGTGCCTCTGCCTTCTCTCCGTAGTGTTTGCTTTGTAGCTCATATTCTCTTTTGCAGTGGGTGAGAGTTTCTGAAAATATTTGTCCACTTTCATGGGCATGCATAGAAGAGGGAAACAAACAAACAAACAAACAGGCAGGTGTCCAAATGCAGATATCTACAGTGGCAACTCACTCCAATACGATGAGTACAGTATACACAGCGTCCAGTCAGACCAGTACTCTCTGTTGTTAGGGTATCACTAAATAAAGAGTAGTTATGCACAGGCAAAGACATACTGAGAAGGAATGGCCAGATCTGTCCAATGCAGTTACTGCACACCTCACAGGGGGTGAATGTATCCGCTGAATAATCAATAGATAAAGTCTAGGTGCTATATAGAGGGTATATTGATAAGCCTGCTCTGCTGTGCTAAAAGTGAACCTCAGCCCGTTGGATGAGCAGCTCTCTGTTCCCAATGTACTTGCCGTCCAATTTGTGACGGCTACCAGAGCCCATGCAGAGACTTTTTACCATAGACATCATCTCTCTAGATTTCAAAGTGCCGTTTCACTCGCACTTTCAAAGATATATTAGGAGGTTTTCTAGTGTGATGTCCCCCCCAAAAAAAAAGCTATGGGGGTTTGTCCCGTCCAAAATGGCACCTGTGACCTAATGCGCACTTTCAAAGGCACCTCTGGGTGACAGTGGCATTCCACAAGTGTCTCACCTAGTTAGTCCCAGACTCCCCAGAGCGTCAGATCAAGACTGGTATGCGGGAGATGTATGTAGCTTCTGACAAGCGCTGCTCGGGGCAGGTCACTACCTTCAGTTGTTACGGGAAGTGTAATTAGCCCAGTCTTAGACTTACTGCCTGAAGATGATGCGACTCCGAAGTAGTGGCGATGATGTCGCTAGTTGGAGTAGTCACTCACCGTCCCTTTCTATCATCCAGCGTTATCATAGCTAGGGTAGGACCCTTTGCACATCCCTTTTGTGCACAAATTCTTCCCCACGTGGATTAGCGGTATTGCAGTATTTGCAAAAGGGGGCTAGGACAGATGATATGCCCTGCACATAGAGAGGATCCACTGGTGACGACCACAACACGGTCTCCCAGTAAGATACAGTTTGTGGGGTCTGGATGGTCGCAATTCAGGGGTAAAAACGTACTTATTTGAGGATTATTAGCAGAGCTCTAACCCGGTGCATCCATCCAGTAGTCCCGCCAACCAGAAGTCCATATTTTTTCTTTTAATAAAATACTAGTTACATATTGCTGCAATGTAAGAAAAAGTCAGATTTTTTCCTGTTCACTGAGCACAAAAACACTCTCATACCTCCTAGCAATTGAAAGCAGATAGCAAAAATATACGCTTTTCACTTTAAGATCTTAAAGAGACTGATTACACTTTAACTGCTCTTTGCTTCTTTGTATATATAGATATTCATTTATCAAGCTATGATGCAGCTCCGAAGCTCCTTCGGGTTCAGATTCACATGAGCAAGCCTGCAGGCATTAGTTAAGAAGCAGCGATCACCAGACCACTGTTTCTGAACCTCTCCAAAAGCTAGAAACTAGACCGCTGTTTTGCACGAGCAGCGACTCGTGCAATGATAAATGTGTAACATATGACTGCTTGATATCACTGTCCCTTTAAGACTGCCTTCCCTGCTACTGACAATCATACTATTTGGGGAGTATCTGTATTCAACTTACCTGCCAAATTAATCAATCATTCATGCACTTGATTCCATCTGCTTCTTTCAAAATCTTCTTAGGCCTAATGTGCATTGCATTAGCTTTAAAGTTTTGTTCCAGAACAACAGAGGTCTGTGACTGGGTCTTGTAAATTCTTTGTTTGTGAACCCTGAAGAAAGCATTGTCCTCTGCTCAGAAGAGAGTATGGTTCCTGGCTCTAAAGTGGGTTCTTTTTCTATAGTTGAACCTGATCCCAGTACAAGTATCTCAGCAACTGTCCCAAATGTGGACACTCATGTTTCTAACCCTAATGAGGGCATACCAGTCTACAAGCCTCTTGTCTATGAACAAAGCCTTGACGTTGGCACACCTGTCCTCAGTTCTTCTGTCCTCGAACCTTGCCCTGGTGTGGGCATTCCTGAATCTGGCCCTGGAGTGGGCATTCCTGACCTGATCCTACTGAGGATATTCCTGAACCTTGCCCTGATGTGGGTATTCCTGAACCTTGCCTTGGCGTGGGCATTCCTTTACCTGATCCTATTGAGGATATTCCTGAACTTTGCCCTATAATAGGTATTCATATACCTGTTCCTAGTGAGGACACTCTTGATTCTGAATCCAGTAAGGACACATTTGATATTGAACAAGAAGATGGCAAGAACTGGTCAAATCTTGTAGTCTACACTCCTATCTCCTACTTTGAAGAAATCCCTGCTATTGGGTTAGAAGTCGCTATAGCTTTTTCTTTTAGAGTATATCTAATCCTCAACTAAGAGGTTAATTCTGAGGGTACTCAAATCTCTGATCCAAAGTGGATAATCTGGTTTACAATCCAGAATGCTGCATCTCTATTTCTGAAGTGGAGGAAAGCCTATTCATATGTCTAGGACTGGGTTCCTTTTCATTGGCTATGTACAAGGTCATCTGTCATGAAGTACATTCGCCTATCAACCCTGAGGATGATTCTGTGATTGGAAGCTCATTGTATGTTATGTTCAAGCATTCTCATGATGACTACAAGAAAGATGACTTCAAGTTTTGCTCTCATCATTTTCAAGATCTTTTGATACCTGAAATCCATGGCCTTCACATTGTCATTTTGCTTTTTTAAGAGATCTCCAACCCTCCATTTTTGATTTTTCAATTGGACTCACTACCTCCATGCAGCTATTACTGGCTCTCCATGTTGTTCTCTCTCCATTTGGATTGCGTTGGGCGCCTGGAGGTCGCCTTTAAGGAGGGGGTTCTGTAACATATGCCTGCCTGATATCACTGTCCCTTTGAAACTGTCTTCCCTGCTACTGACAGTCATACTGTTTGGTGAGTATCTGCATTCAATTTACCTGCCAAATTAATTAATCATTCATGCACCTGATTCCCTCAGCCTCCTTTTAAATCTTCTCAGGCCTAATGTGCATTGCATTAGCTTTAAAGTTTTGTTCCAGTCTGAGTCTGAATATATCAATAAGGAGGATGATTTCACAGATCCAGCTGAACTGGCATTAGACTGGTATGAGCGCAACTTTAATTTGACACAGAATCAGACAAAACCTCAATCTACTGGCTATAATGACATCCTGGGATGCTATATTTACAATATAGATGCTGCAGACAGCTTTTATCATGAAACCTCTCATGGAAATGCTGATCTTCCTATTTCTGATATTCCCAGGGATTCTGTAGATTGGACAGATTCAGAGCTCGAAGAAGAGACATCTGGTTTACAGACTGCTGTTTGGAGAAATGGCCCCCTCAAGAAATATGCTGATTTTTTACTTCAGAATTATGCATCCAATGATGAAGAGGATTTCTGCTCTCAAACTGATATAAGGTGCTCCAGGCCACAGTGGCACCATCCTAAGAAGCCTCATATTGGGAAGAAATACCAGTTATTTAAGCTCTCTAAAAAAAGAAAAAAAAAGAAAATTGTTCTGCCTACAGAAACTCAGAAGTGTAAAGAGGAAACTCAGCCTGAATCCCCTGTTTCAGTTCCTGTTGTGCCAGATACTCTCTTGCCTCATGATACTCTCCACACCAAGCTGGGTCTTGTCTCTAGTCGGCATCAGTTTGTTTTTGAAGCACTTAATGGTTTCTCTTCTCAAATTCTACAATTACAAACACGGCTTTCAACTGCTGATTCCTTACATCCCTATCATGCTGCCTCAATGTCTGTTAACCCTGTGCTAGAAGCAAAAGATAATTTTGTCCCACATATACAACCTTTCAGTTTTCCAGAGGTAGTCCTTGGAGAATTAGGTCCTGAAATTCAAACTCAAATAAGTATGCCTGCTGAACCCCAGAAAACTTCTTAGACAAAATCTTGTGTCACAATTCCTCCGCATCTACCTGAGAGTGGCATATTTCAGTGCACTCCACCTTCTCAAAGTTCTTCTGTTACTGCATCTAAGAAAACGTTTCCTTGGGAGATACTTTGCATCAACCTACATTTTCTACTACATTTGTTCCCTGTACAGGAATTCCTGATACTTAACCCTGTGAGGATATTATTGAACCTAGTTCCCAAGTGGACATTCTTGACCCTGAATCATGTACTAAAGTTATTGAACCTAGCCCCCTAATCTGATGCCCCCAACATCGCCAACACCTACATAATATTTATTAACCCCTAATCTGCCCTCCCTAACGTTGCCGCTACCTTACCTACACTTATTAACCCCTAATCTGCCGACCGGACCTCGCCGCTACTCTAATAAATTTATTAACCCCTAAACCGCCGCACTCCCGCCTCCCAAACACTATAATAAATTGTATTAACCCCTAATCTGCCCTCCCTAACATCACCGCCACCTAACTTCAAGTATTAACCCCTAATCTGCCAACCGTACCTCGCCGCTACTCTAATAAATGTAGTAACCCCTAAAGCTAAGTTAAACCCTAACCCTAACACCCCCTAAATTAAATATAATTTTAATCTAACTAAATAAATTAAATCTTATTAACTAAAGTATTCCTATTTAAAACTAAATACTTACCTGTAAAATAAACCCTAATATAGCTACAATATAACAAATAATTACATTGTAGCTATTTTAGGATTTATATTTATTTTACAAGCAACTTTGCATTTATTTTAACTAGGTACAATAGCTATTAAATAGTTATTTACTATTTAATAGCTACCTAGTTAAAATAATTACAAAATTACCTGTAAAATAAATCCTAACCTAAGTTACAATTAAACCTAACACTACACTATCCATACTGCGGTATGGAAAAGTCGCGGCTTGAAAGCGAGCGTTAGACCCTTTCCTAGCTGACTCTAAATACCAGCGGGCGGCCAAAAGCAGCGTTAGGAGCCCTTAACGCTGCTTTTGGCGGCTAACGCAGAACTCTAAATCTAGGCGATATTTTCTTAATTCTCTTGGTATGTTTATTTGAAAAGCGAGAATGTAAGTTTAGATGCCAGCCCAAGTTTGGTGAACAACCTGGGTTGTCCTTGCTGATTGGACAGCACCAATAAACAAATGCTGTCCATGGTTGTAAACCCCAAATTTGCTGGCTCCTTAGCTTAGATGCCTTATTTTTCAAATAAAGATAGCAAGAGAATGAAGAAAAATTGATAATAGGAGTAAATTAGAAAGTTGCTTAAAATTGCATGCTCTATCTGAATTTCTTTTTTAGAATTTCATCTACTCCTCATGTTCGTGACTTCCATTTTGGTGAAACTGATTCTGAGTCTGACTTTGTAACTGAAGAGAATGTATTCATAGATTCAACAGAAAAAAATCAGATCTTTAAAGAGACAGGACTACTGTTCCAGAATACCATCTACTCCTCCTGTCTGTGATTCCCATCCTGGTGATACTGACTCTGAGTCTGAATATGTCAATGAGGAGGATGATTTCACAGATCCAGCTGAACTGGCATTAGACTGGTATGAGCGCAACTTTAATTTGCCACAAAATCAGACTAAACCTCAATCTATTATCTATAATGACATCCTTAGATGCTATATTTACAATATAGATGCTGCAGACAGCTCCTATCATGAAACCTCTCATGGAAATACTGATCTTCCTATTTCTGATATTCCCAGGGATTCTGTAAATTGGATAGATTCAGAGCTGGAAGAAGAGGAGACATCTGGTTTACAGACTGCTGTTTGGAGAAATGGTCCCCTCAAGAAATATGCTGATTTTTTACTTCAGAATTATGCATCCAGTGATGAAGAGGATTTCTGCTCTCAAACTGATATAAGGTGCTCCAGGCCACAGTGGTACAATCCTAAGAAGCCTCATATTGGGAAGATATACCAGTTATTTAAGGTCTCTAAAAAAAAAGAAGAAAAAGAAAATCTTTCTGCCTACAGAAACTCAGAAGTGTAAAGTGGAAACTCAGCGTGAATCTCCTGTTTCAGTTCCTGTTGTGCCAGATCCTCTCTTGCCTCATGATACTCTCCACACCAAGCTGGATCTTGTTTCTAGTCGCCATCAGTTTGTTTTTGAAGCACTTAATGGTTTCTCTTCTCAAACTCTACAATTACAAACACTGCTTTCAACTGCTGATTCCTTACATCCCTCTCATGCTGCCTCAATGTCTGTAAACCCTGTGCTAGAAGCAAAAGATAATTTTGTTCCACATATACAACCTTTTCAGTTTTCCAGAGGTAGTCCCTGGAAAATTTAGCCCTGAAATTCAAACTCAAATAAGTATGCCTGCTGAACCCCAGAAAACTTCTTAGACAAAATCTTGTGTCACAATTCCTCCGCATCTACCTGAGAGTGGCATATTTCAGTGCACTCCACATTCTCAAAGTTCTTCTGTTACTGCATCTAAGAAAATGTTTTCCTTGGGAGATACTTTGCATCATCCTACATTTTCTACTACATATGTTACCTGTACAGGAATTCCTGATACTGAACCTTGTGAGGATATTATTGAACCTAGTCCCAAAGTGGACAATCTTGACCCTGAAACATGTACTAAAGTTTTTCAACAAGATTCACCAGTGGCCATTCCAGTCCCTGTTTCCCATAATGATACTACTAAACCTGGCATCAAGGTGGACTCTCCTGTTTTTGACCCTGGTATGGGTATTCCTTTGTTTAACCCGGAAATGGGTGTAATAATACTTGATCCTGAAGATAGCCATGCCCTCTGCTCAGAAGCGAGTATTGTTCTTGGCGCTAAAGTGGTTCTTGTAAATTCTTTGCTTGTGAACCCTGAAGAAAGCCTTGCCCTCTGCTCAGAAGAAAGTATGGTTCCTGACTCTAAAGTGGGTTCTTTTTCTATAGTTGAACCTGATCCCAGTACAAATATCCCAGCAACTGTCCTAAATTTGGACAGTCATGTTTCTAACCCTAATGAGGGCATACCAGTCTTCAAGCCTCTTGTCCATGAACAAAGCCTTGACGTTGGCACCCCTGTCCTCAGTACTTCTGTCCTCAAACCTTGCCCTGGTGTGAGCATTCCTGAACCTTGCCCTGGAGTGGGCATTCCTGTACCTGATCCTACTGAGGATATTCCTCAACCTTGCCCTGATGTGGGTATTCCTGAACCTTGCCCTGGCATGGGCATTCCTTTACCTGATTCTATTGAGGATATTCCTGAACCTTGCCCCATAATAGGTATTAATATACCGGATCCTAGTGAGGACACTCTTAATTCTGAATTCAGTAAGGAAAAAGAACTGGTCAAATCTTGCAGTCTACACTCCTATCTCCTACTTTGAAGAAATCCCTGCTATTGGGTTAGTAGTTGCTATAGCTTTTTCTTTTGGAGTATATCTAATCCTCAGCCAAGAGGTTAATTCTGAGGGTACTCAAATCTCTGATCCAAAAGTGAATAATCTGGTTTACAATCCAGAATGCTACATCTCTATTTCTGAAGTGGAGGAAAGCCTATTCATATGTCTAGGACTGGGTGCCTTTTCATTGGCTATGTACATGGTCATCTCTCATGAAGTACATTCGCCTATCAACCCCGAGGATGATTCCGTGATTGGAAGCTCTTTATATGTTACGTTCAAGCATTCTCATGATGACTACAAGAAAGATGACTTCAAGTTTTGCTCTCATCATTTTCAAGATCTTTTGATACCTGAAATATATGGCCTTTGCATTGTCATTTTGCTTTTTCAAGAGATCTCCAACACTCCTTTTCTCTTGCAAGGTGTATCCAGTCCACGGATACATCCTTTACTTGTGGGATATTCTCATTCCCTACAGGAAGTCGCAAAGAGAGCACACAGCAAAGCTGTCCAAATAGCTCCCCCTCTAGCTCCACCCCCCAGTCATTCTCTTTGCCGGCTCTAAGCACTAGGGTCTCTCTATGGGAGGGTAAAGTGAATGTGGTGTTAGAATTGTAGTTTTTATTATCTTCAATCAAAAGTTTGTTATTTTAAATGGTACCGGTTTGTACTATTTACTCTATAGCAGAAAAGTGATGAAGATTTCTGCTGAGAGGAAAAATATTTTAGCATGTTGTAACTAAAATCCACTGCTGTTCCCACACAGGACTGAGGAGTACCAGAAAACTTCAGTTGGGGGGAACGGTTTGCAGGGCAATCTGCAATGAGGTATGCTCAGTCATTTATTTCTAGACAAGACTGAGATAATGCTAGAAGGACTGACAATATCCCCATGAGGGGAGGGTAAGCTATGTTCACAGACTTAGTAAGGAATTGAATGCTTACATAACAGGGCTAATTATGCTGGTTGACACTGATTCAGGGCAATCGATTGTTTATTCAAGAAACATATCGTTTGTAGACACTTGAAAGCCTTTTTGGGGCTTTTTATGGGGTTATTATCCACATGGCTGGTTTTTAGTCACTTGAGAGTGTTTTTACTAGGCCTCACAACTCCGGAGTAGAGTGGGAGGGGCCTAATTTCGCGCCTCAGATGCGCAGTTAGAATTTGCAGAGAAGTTTATGCTGATTCACATGGAGGGTCCTGCTGTTGTTTGAGGGCCTGATAGAAGCTATATTCCCCCAAATCTGATCCATAAGGGCAGGTAGGGCCACAGCAAGGCTGTGGCAAGGTGCTGTACTTTTGTTAACCGGGTTGTTGGCTTTAGGCTGCTCCGGTTTGGGCATTAAGGGGTTAATCATTCTGAAACTTGTGGTGCAATCTTATTAAGGCTTTGGGTACATACTGTGAAAATTTCAGGAGAATTGCTGCATTTTTCACTGTTTTGTAACTGTGTAAGGCAAAGTAACGTTTTTTTCAAATTGTGTTTTTATTTGATTAAAGTGGTTTCCAAGCCTGCTTATATATATTACTAGTCTATTAAACATGTCTGTCACTAAGGAAAATCCTTGTTCAATGTGTTTAGAAGCCATGGTGGAACCCCCTCTCAGAATGTGTCCCACTTGTACTGATATGTCGATACACTTTAAAGATCATATTGTTGCACTTAAAAATGTGGCCCAAGATGATTCTCAGACTGAAGGTAACGAGGGTAGCCCATGTGCGTCTCCCCAAGTGTCATAACCAGTTACAACCGCGCAAGCGACGCCTAGTACCTCTAGTGCGTCTAACTCTTTTACTTTACAAGATTTAGCGGCAGTCATGGATAATTCTCTTACAGCTTTCTTATCTAAACTGCCCGTGTTACCTGCAAAGCCTGATAGCTCTGTTTTAAGAACAGATTATGAGCATTCTGACGCTTTGGTAGCCGTATCCGATATACCCTCACAACACTCTGAAGTGGGAGCGAGGGATTTGATGTCTGAGGGAGAAGTCTCTGATTCAGCAAGGGTCCCTCCTCAGACAGACTCAGATACATTGGCTTTTAAATTTAAACTAGAACACCTCCGCATTTTGCTTAGGGAGGTATTAGCTACTCTGGATGACTGCGACCCTTTGGTGATCCCAGAGAAATTGTGTAAAATGGACAAGTACTTAGAGGTCCCGGTTTACACGGATACGTTTCCGGTCCCTAAGAGGATTGCGGATATCGTTACTAGGGAGTGGGATAGACCAGGTGTTCCCTTTGCTCCCCCTCCTGTTTTTAAGAAAATGTTCCCCATATCTGACCCTGTGCGGGACTCGTGGCAGACGGTCCCTAAGGTGGAGGGGGCTATTTCTACACTTGCTAAACGCACAACCATACCAATTGAAGACAATTGTGCTTTTAAAGACCCTATGGATAAGAAGTTAGAGGGTTTACTTAAGAACATTTTTGTTCAACAAGGTTTTCTTCTCCAACCTATTGCCTGCATTATTCCTGTAACTACTGCAGCTGCTTTCTGGTTTGAGGCGCTGGAAGACTCGCTCTAGACGGAGACCTCATACGAGGAAATTATGGATAGAATTAAGGCTCTAAAGCTAGCTAATTCTTTTATCACTGATGCCGCTTTTCAAATGGCTAAGTTAGCGGCGAAAAATTCAGGTTTCACCATTTTGGCGTGTAGGGCGCTATGGCTAAAGTCCTGGTCGGCCGATGTGTCATCTAAATCCAAGCTTTTGAACATTCCTTTCAAAGGAAAGACCCTTTTCGGGCCTGAATTAAAAGAGATAATTTCAGATATCACCGGGGGAAAAGGCCATGCTCTCCCTCAGGACAAGCCCTTTAAGACAAAGAACAAGGCTAATTTTCGTTCCTTTTGCAATTTCAGGAACGGCCCAGCTTCATCCTCTCCGGCTGCAAAGCAAGAGGGTAACGCTTCACAGCCCAAGGCAACCTGGAAACCTTACCAGGGCTGGAAAAAGGGTAAACAGGCCAAAAAGCCTGCAGCTGCCACCAAGACAGCATGAAGGGGTAGCCCCCGATCCGGGACCGGATCTAGTAGGGGGCAGACTCTCCCTCTTCGCTCAGGCCTGGGCAAAAGATGTACACGATCCTTGGGCCTTAGAGATTTGTAGCCCAGGGATACCTTCTAGAATTCAAGGACTCTCCTCCAAGGGGAAGGTTCCACATTTCTCGTCTGTCTACAGATCAGACAAAGAAAGAGGCGTTTTTATGCTGTGTAGAAGATCTACTTACAATGGGAGTGATCCACCCAGTTCCAATTGCAGAACAAGGACTGGGGTTTTACTCAAACCTGTTTGTGGTTCCCAAAAAAGAAGGAACTTTCAGACCAATCCTGGATCTCAAAATGCTAAACAAATTCCTCAGAGTCCCATCATTCAAGATGGAGACCATTCGGACAATCTTACCAATGATCCAGGAAGGTCAATATATGACTACCGTGGATCTAAAGGATGTGTATTTACACATTCCTATCCACAAAGATCATCACCAGTTTCTCAGGTTCGCTTTTCTGGACAAGCATTATCAGTTTGTGGCTCTCCCTTTCGGGTTGGCCACTGCTCCCAGAATTTTCACAAAGGTGCTAGGGTCCCTCCTGGTGGTGCTAAGGCCGTGGGGCATAGAAGTGGCGCCTTATCTAGACGACATCCTAATTCAGGCGTCGACTTTCCAAAGAACCAAGTCTCACACGGAGATCGTATTGGCCTTTCTGAGGTCTCACGGGTGGAAGGTGAACGTAAAAAAGAGTTCTCTCTCCCCCCTCACAAGAGTTCCATTCCTAGGAACCCTCATAGACTCGGTAGAAATGAAAATATTTCTGACGGAGGTCAGAAAGCTAAAACTGTTAACTACTTGCCGAGCTCTTCATTCCATTCCTCGGCCATCTGTAGCTCAGTGCATGAAGACAATCGGACTAATGGTAGCGGCAATGGACATAGTCCCCTTTGCTCGGATACACCTCAGACCACTGCAACTATGCATGCTCAAACAGTGGAATGGGGATTATACAGATTTGTCTCCTCAAATTCAGTTGGACCAGGAGACCAGAAATTCTCTTCTCTGGTGGTTGTCTCAGGATCACCTGTCTCAGGGAATATGTTTCCGCAGACCAGAGTGGATCATTGTAACGACCGACGCCAGTCTGTTAGGCTGGGGTGCGGTCTGGGACTCCCTGAAAGCTCAGGGCTTATGGTCTTGGGAAGAAGCTCTTCTCCCGATAAACATTCTGGAACTGAGGGCGATATTCAACGCTCTTCAGGCATGGCCTCAACTAGCTGCGGCCGAATTAATCAGATTTCAGTCTGACAACATCACGACTGTAGCTTATGTCAATCATCAGGGGGGAACAAAGAGTTCCCTAGCAATGACGGAAGTAACCAAAATAATCAGGTGGGCGGAGGATCTCTCCTGCCATCTCTCAGCAATTCACATCCCAGGAGTAGACAACTGGGAGGCGGATTTTCTAAGTCGTCAGACTTTTCACCCGGGGGAGTGGGAACTCCGCCCGGAGGTATTTGCCCAGCTGACTCAGGTTTGGGGCACTCCAGAGTTGGATCTGATGGCATCCCGTCAGAACACCAAACTTCCTCTCTACGGGTCCAGGTCCCGGGATCCCAAGGCGGTATTGATAGATGCTCTAGCAGCGCCTTGGTCCTTCAATCTGGCTTATGTTTTTCCACCATTTCCTCTCCTACCGTGTCTGGTTGCCAGAATCAAGCAGGAGAAGGCTTCGGTGATTTTGATAGTGCCTGCATGGCCACACAGGACTTGGTATGCAGACCTAGTGGACATGTCATCTGTCCCACCATGGACATTGCCAATGAGGCAGGATCTCCTGATACAGGGTCCGTTCAAGCATCCAAATTTAGTTTCTCTATGTCTGACTGCTTGGAGATTGAACGCTTAATTCTATCAAAGCGGGGGTTCTCTGAGTCAGTTATAGATACTCTGATTCAGGCTAGAAAGCCTGTCACCAGGAAAATCTACCATAAGATAAGGCGGAAATATCTTTGTTGGTGTGAATCCAAGGGCTACTCATGGAGTAAGATTAGGATTCCCAGGATATTGTCTTTTCTCCAAGAAGGATTGGAGAAAGGATTGTCAGCTAGTTCCTTAAAAGGACAAATATCTGCTTTGTCTATCCTGTTACACAAGCGTCTGGCAGAGGTACCAGACGTTGAAGCGTTTGCTCAGGCTTTAGTCAGAATCAAGCCTGTCTATAAACCTGTGGCTCTGCCATGGAGTTTGAATCTAGTTCTTTCAGTTCTTCAAGGGGTTCCGTTTGAACTTTTACATTCCATAGACATTAAGTTGTTATCTTGGAAAGTTTTGTTTTTGATAGCTATCTCTTCTGCCAGAAGAGTTTCAGAATTATCTGCCTTACAGTGTGATTCACCTTACCTGGTGTTCCACGCAGATAAGGTAGTTTTGCGTACCAAGCCTGGTTTTCTTCCTAAAGTTATTTCTAACAAGAATATTAACCAGGAAATAGTTGTTCCTTCTCTGTGTCCTAATCCATCTTCGAAGAAGGAACGTCTATTACACAATCTTGATGTAGTTCGTGCTTTAAAGTTCTATTTACAAGCAACTAAGGATTTCATACAAACATCTTCTTTGTTTGTTATCTATTCTGGTAAGAGGAGAAGTCAGAAAGCGACTGCTACCTCTCTTTCTTTTTGGCTGAAAAGCATCATCCATTTGGCCTATGAGACTGCTGGCCAGCAGCTTCCTGAAAGAATTACTGCCCATTCTACCAGAGCAGTGGCTTCCACATGGGCTTTCAAGAATGAGGCTTCTGTTGAACAGATTTGTAAGGCAGCGACTTGGTCTTCACTGCATACTTTTGCCAAATTTTATAAATTCGATACTTTTGCTTCTTCAGAGGCTATTTTTGGGAGAAAGATTTTGCAAGCAGTTGTGCCTTCCGTTTAAGGTACCTGTCTTGATCCCGCCCTTCATCCGTGTCCTAAAGCTTTGGTATTGGTATCCCACAAGTAAAGGATGAATCCGTGGACTGGATACACCTTGCAAGAGAAAACAGAATTTATGCTTACCTGATAAATTACTTTCTCTTGCGGTGTATCCAGTCCACGGCCCGCCCTGGCATTTAAGTTAGGTAAAGATTTTTTTGTTTAAACTACAGTCACAACTGCACCCTATGGTTTCTTCTTTTTCTTCCTAACCTTTGGTCGAATGACTGGGGGGTGGAGCTAGAGGGGGAGCTATATGGACAGCTTTGCTGTGTGCTCTCTTTGCCACTTCCTGTAGGGAATGAGAATATCCCACAAATAAAGGATGAATCCGTGGACTGGATACACCGCAAGAGAAAGTAATTTATCAGGTAAGCATAAATTCTGTTTTTTTATTTTTCGATTAGACTCACTACCTCCATGCAGCTATTACTGGCTCTCCATGTTGTTCTCTCTCCATTTGGATTGCATTTGGCGCCCGGAGGTCTCCTTTAAGGAGGGGTTCTGTAACATATGCCTGCCTGATATCACTGTCCCTTTGAAACTGCTTTCCCTGCTACTGACAATCATACTGTTTGGGGAGTATCTGCATTCAACCTACCTGCCAAATTAATTAATCATTCCTACACCTGATTCCCTCAGCCTCTTTTTAAATCTTCTCAGGCCTAATGTGCATTGCATTAGCTTTAAAGTTGTGTTCCAGAACAACAGAGGTCTGTGACTGTTCCAGCATGGATTTTACCAACATATTCAAACTACAGCCGTTCCTTTTAGCTATGCTTAAAATCATCTATCCACAAGTATCCATATAAATCCATTTTGTTTCCTGGACACTGCTACTTAACAAACTCTGAACTTATTGTAAATTACAAGTATGTATTTGGTTATAATCACTCTCTAATTACTACAACATCATTTTACTCAGAACTTTATAACTATTCTCTGCTATAAGTTGTCATAGCTGAAACATCCTCCTCCAAATATGTTAATATATTCAGAACTCTGCAGTTATGTGTTCAGTTAAACAGCTTTCCTGTGATTCTCCAATATTTGCACAAACAGTATTTAATGCCTTAAACTTGCAACTTGTATATCACCTGTGCTGCTCTGCTTTTTACTGACATACAGCTCTATATAATATTATGTACTGTGAACCTGCAATAAACCTTTGCATCTTTGAGTCAATCTTCTACCAGTTGACTCTGAAGTCTGAACATCTTACATTGCTATATTTTTCACTCATGAATCCTGCAGCTACTCCTATGAACTATAAGTCACAGTATCAATTTATGTTTCCATTGAAGCCAGAATATATTGTTACATATGTTTCACTCTCCATTAATTCTACAATAACTTCTTGCAACTATGAATCACAGAATATCATCTATCCACGTGCAGGGTACTCTTCCCTGAGTTAAGGGTCGGTGTCTCCAATTCCCTACCACTGCCCCGAGGGTCTGTGTCCTGAGCGCATATTCACCGGAACATGACAAAATGCTACACGCAAATATGGACAGACAGATTCCCTAATTGGAAACCTATCTACCTGCACATTAAAGAGACAGTATACACCAATTTTTATATTATTGCATGTAGTAGCCACTACTTTAAAGAGTAATATGCACAAATACTGCTATAAAAATCCAGTATAAAACGTTTAAAAACTTACTTAGAAGCTCCCAGTTTAGCTCTGTTGAAAAAGGTTACTCACTGAAAGTGGTTGTATACCAAAAAGAGAAGACACTCCCCCCCTTCCCCTGCATATAAGAAGACTCTTTACACAAACAGGAGCAAGCTGGAGTAGGTATACATCAGTATACTTCTACAACTTTATGCTTGGTTAGGAGTCTGAAAATCAGCACAATGTTATTTTAAAAAAAAGAAAAATTATTACATAAAAAAAAAAAACCTGTATAGGCTATATGAATGGATCATCTACAAAACATTTATGCAAAGAAAGATTTAGTGTGTAATGTCCCTTTAATAAACTGAGGCCATGGTTTTAATGGGATAAAGACAGCTGAAATATTAAAATTATATACTTTATTCTTCTTCTCCTCAGAAAGTCAATTGATATCCTTTTAAACATCAATAATAAAAACACTGATGCAAACACAAATATTATCTATAATCTTTTTTACTGTTTGTAAGTGGGCCGACGACCAGATAATACATTGTACCATAAATATAATTTTAAAGACAGGCAGCAACGTGTTTAACTGTATTATCTCATTATTGCAGTTTAGCTCAAGTATAGGTTCAGTACAGGATGTACTTATTTTTTGTATAATTACCACTTTCTAGCTATGTATCCTCAAAAGAATAGCTACGGCCCTGTTCTGCTCTATTAAAATCTCACATTGTACTATCTATAATTGGAATGTGCTCATCTACAGATACCATATAATTTCACAGCTAGAGACAGCATGCTGTTCTGTATCAGCCTAGACCTTATGCAATGGGTATTTTAGGCACATCTACACAAGATGCATAGGAACAGTTAGCTTTTTTTCAATACCTTTGACCCGAAATTATGCAGACCCTTAATAGAATAAATACTATAGGCTTAAACAATATATTTTGTTAGCAAAGGGACATCCTAATGCAATAATTACATGCATTAAATCAGTAGAGCACTTACTTTTTTTATTCAAAGATATGAGGTCTCAGGTGTTAGAAAAAATGGACTGTAAAGAACTTTAACAAAGAGATAAATACATATTTAGACGTGTATGGATGTATATATATATAAATATATATATATATATGTGTACATATGTATTTATGTATTTATATGTGTATACATGTAATTACTGTCATAAATACACATGTAAACACATAAATACATATGTATACAGATATAGGGGCTGAGTTATCAATCAGCTAGATTACGAGTTTTGAGCGCTATTGGGAAATTAACGACCGCCACAAAAGCGTCGTTATTTCACCTCCCTATAGCGCTGCTATTACAGGTTTTAAAAAACAGGCTTGCGCGGGTGATATGGTGGCGTTGAGCTCCATACCTCACCCAAATACAAGAGATGCTTTGATATAGACATCAATGGGGAGAGCCGGCAAAAAAAATCCTAACACCTGCGATCGCAGAAACAAAAGCTCCTTAACACAGCCCCATTGATGTCTATGCGGAAAGAAAAAGTTATGTTTAAACGTAACACCCTAACATAAAAACCATGTCTAAATACCCCTAATCTGTCGCCCCCGACATCGCCGCAACCTACATAATGTTATTAACCCCTAATCTGCTGCTCCTAACATCACCGCCACCTACATTACAGTTATTAACAGTGATAGTGGAGTACACCTAGCGCCTACTAAATAAGACCTCTGGCTTTGACAATTTGACACCTAGTTGTCAAAATGGCAAAAAGAAACTAATAAGGTATACCAAAGCGCCAACTATACGAAGGCTGGGTCTGGACCAAATGCAATATTATCAAACGATTACAATAAACAATTTATCAGCCAATCGGAATTCGAGGGACGCCATCTTGGATGACGTCATTTAAAGGAACCTTCATTCGGCGAGTAGGCGTCGGTTGAAGAGGATGGATCTGCGTCGGCTGGGAAGAAGATGGCTCCGCTCCACTACTGATGGATGAAGATAGAAGATGCCGCTTGGATGAAGATGTCTGCCGGTCCAGATGTCCTCTTCTGCCCGGATAGGATGAAGACTTCTGCGGGTCTGGATGTCCTCTTCTGCCCGGATAGGATGAAGACTTCTGCGGGTCTGGATGTCCTCTTCTGCCCGGATAGGATGAAGACTTCAGCCCGGCTGGGTGAAGACGACTCAAGGTTGGGAGATCTTCAGGGGGGTAGTATTAGGTTTATTTAAGGGGGGTTTGGGTTAGAGTAGGGGTATGTGGGTGGTGGGTTTTAATGTTGGGGGGGTTGTATTTTTTTTTACAGGCAAAAAAAAGCCCTTTTAAGGGCTGGTAAAAGAGCTGGTTACTTTTTAATTTAGAATAGGGTAGGGACCTTTATTATTTTTTGGGGCTTTTTTATTTTATTAGGGGGCTTAGAGTAGGTGTAATTAGCCTAAAATTCTTGTAATCTTTTTTTTTTTTTTTTTGTAATTTAGTGGGTTTTTTTTTCCGTAATTTAGTTTATTTTATTTAATTGTATGTAATTGTAGGTAATTTATTTAATTAATTTATTGATAGTGTAGTTTTAGGTTTAATTGTAACTTAGGTTAGGATTTATTTTACAGGTAATTTTGTAATTATTTTAACTAGGTAGCTATTAAATAGTAAATAACTATTTAATAGCTATTGTACATAGTTAAAATAAATACAAAGTTGCCTGTAAAATAAATATAAATCCTAAAATAGCTACAATATAATTATTCGTTATATTGTAGCTATATTAGGGTTTATTTTACAGGTAAGTATTTAGTTTTAAATAGGAATACTTTAGTTAATAAGAGTTCATTTATTTTGTTAGATTAAAATTATATTTAATTTAGGGGGGTGTTAGGGTTAGACTTAGCTTTAGGGGTTAATACATTTATCATAGTAGCGGCGAGGTCCAGTCGGCAGATTAGGGGTTAATACTTGAAGTTAGGTGGTGGCGACATTGGGGGGGGGCAGATTAGGGGGTTAATAAATATTATGTAGGTGTCGGCGATGTTAGGGGCAGCAGATTAGGGGTACATAGGTATAATGTAGGTTGCGGCAGTGTCCGGGAGCAGCAGATTAGGGGTTAATAGTATAATGCAGGTGTCAGCGATAGCGGTGGCGGCAGATTAGGGGTTAATAAGTGTAAGGTTAGGGGTGTTTAGACTCGGGGTACATGTTAGGGTGTTAGGTGCAGACTTAGAGAATGTTTCCCCATAGGAAACAATGTGGCTGCGTTAGGAGCTGAACGCTGCTTTTTTGCAGGTGTTAGGTTTTTTTTCAGCCCAAACTACCCCATTGTTTCCTATGGGGGAATCGTGCATGATCACGTTTTGCCAGCTTACCGCTACCGTAAGCAATGCTGGTATTGAGGGTTGAAGTGGTGGTAAATTCGGCTCAACGCTCCCTTTTTGGAGCCTAACGCAGCCCTTCAGACAAATCTAAATGCCAGCGTTGTTTGGAAGCAGTGGTAGGAAAAAAAGCTGCGTTAGCTACGCGGATCTTTACCGACAAAACTCTAAATCTAGCGGTATATGTTTTAAACACATTTAAGGTCAGTAAAACAGGAAGTGCTTAACAAACACTTCCTGTTAACAAATACTTCCTGTTCCACAATTTTATGGCCAGCAATCAGTCTGTTATAAAAAGACCACTACTAACACCATAAAACCAGTCTTGATAAAGGTCTCTTTGTGACCGAAACGCGTCGACTGGTAAGCACAATTTCATTTTATATTGATCTAAAAACAATCTACACCATCATATCTTTATTTTACAGAAGGATCATCCGGGAATTATAACAAAATATTTGCCAATAAGATAGAATTTTGGGTTGGAAAATGGCTAGCAAGTACTGACACTGCTATTCAGTATAAAACACTTGGAAAATCACCATAACTATTGCTGTTTAGGATTCATAACACTTTAAGGATTATTGTTTTTTCTTAAAGAGACACACTACTTATCCCAATTTATTGTTGGATTATTTTTTCTATTAAGTTTTCACTGTTGGACTATTTTTAATGGTTGGACTATTATTTACATTTATATAAGTTACTATTTGAACACACCACCATGTTTTTGTAAATTTTAGTTTTTTCATTTTTTCACAATCTTTGTACTTAATTCACGTTTTTTGAAGATCAACCTATTTTTTTGACCATTAATATATTTTTTGTACACTAATTCTTGCACACAACTTTTTTGATACACATTTTTTACATTGGCATATTGCTGTCACAATATTTTACTTGACTATGCGTATGTGTTAAACACACAGTTAAAGGTCTTACTCAGAGCCTTACACATTAGTAACTATTGGCAATATTTAGGAGCATTGCATAAAATCGAGAACATTATTGATTAGATAATATTATATAACTGACTAATATATTTCACCTATTATGTGTATGTGGTAAACACAAAGTTAATTTTTTTTTGTGAGCCTTATACTTAATTTGGAATTTTTTAGGAATATTTTTATTAAGAACAATGTTTGCACAATTTTAAATGCTATATCTGCTACATAACTATTTGTTTTTACCATTCATTTAGCTATTATTGCTATATAAATTTGTGTATGTGTATGTTATAAACACAAATTTAAATTTATGTTGTGAGCCTTATACTAAATTTGGATTTTTTAGGAATATTTTTAGGAGCAATGTTTGCACAATTTTAAATAATATATCTGTTACATAACTATTTGTTTTAACTATTCATTTATCTATTATTGTTGTATACATTTGATTGTTTATACATGGATCCATGTTTTTAACTTATTTGTGTACTCAATAAATTGTTTATTGTAATCATTTAATAATATTGCAATTGGTCCAGACCCAGCCTTCGTATAGTTGGCGCTTTGGTATACCTTATTAATTACAGTTATTAACCCCTAATCTTCCGCCCCTAACATCGCCGCCACCTACTTTACAGTTATTAACCCCTAATCTTGCCACCCCTAACATCGCCACCACCTACATAAATTTATGAACCCCTAATCTGCTGGCCCTAACATCGCCGCCACCTACCTACACTTATTAGCCCCTAATCTGCCGCCCCCAATGTCGCCGCCACTATACTAAAGTTTTTAACCCATAAACCTCTGGACTCCCACATCACTAACACTACATAAATATATTAACTCCTAAACCTAACCCTGACGTAACCCTAACACCCCCTAACTTAAATATAATTAAAATAAATCTAAATAAAACAATTACAATTACAATTATTACCTAAATAATTCCTATTTAAAACTAAATACATACTTACCTATAAAATAAAACCTAAGCTAGCTACAAAATAACTAATAGTTATATTGTATCTATCTTAGGTTTTATTTTTATTTCACAGGTAAGTTTGTATTTATTTTAACTAGGTAGACTAGTTAGTAAATAGTTATTAACTATTTACTAGCTACCTATTTAAAATAAATACAAAGTTACCTGTAAAATAAAACCTAACCTGCCTTACACTAAAACCTAACATTACAATAAAATAAAATAAAGTAAATTAATCAAATACAAATATCTAAATTACAAAAAAATAAACACTAAATTACACAAAATAAAAAACGAAATTATCAAAAATAAAAACAAATTACTCCTAATCTAATAGCCCTATCAAAATAAAAATAAATAAAAAATAAATAAAAAAAACCCTAGCCTACACTAAAAGGGCCTTTTGTGGGGCATTGCCCCAAAGAAATCAGCTCTTTTACCTGTAAAAAAAATATAAACACCCCCTAACAGTAAAATCCACCACCCACGCAACCAAACCCCCCAAATAAAATTCTATCTAAATAAACCTAAGCTAACCATTGCCCTGAAAATGGCATTTGGATGGGCATTGCCCTTAAAAGGGCATTTAGCTCTTTTACGGTGCCCAAACCCTAAGCTAAAAATAAAACCCACCCAATAAACTCTTATAAAAACCTAACACTAACCCCCGATGATCCACTTACAGTTTTCAAAGACTCGACATCCATCCTCATCCAGGCGGCAGAAGTCTTCATCCAAGCGGGCAGAAGTCCTCATCGAAGCCGGCAGAAGTCTTCATCCATGCGGGCAGAAGTCCTCATCGAAGCCGGCAGAAGTCTTCATCCAAGCGGGCAGAAGTCTTCATCCAAGTGGGCAGAAGTCTTCATCCAGACGGCATCTTCTATCTTCATCCAACCGGCACGGAGCGGGTCCTCCTTCAAGACATCCAGCGCAGAGCATCCTCTTCTTCTGATTGTCACTGGAAAATGAAGTTCACTATAAGTGATGTCATCCAAGATGGCGTCCCTTACATTCCGATTGGCTGATAGAATAAATAGATAAAAAATCCTATTGACTGTTGCAATCAGCCAATAGTATCGAGCTTTCATCATATTGGCTGATCCAATCAGCCAATAGGATTGAGCTTGCATTCTATAGGCTATTCCAATCAGCCAATAGAATGCATGGCCGCTAGCAGGGGGTGTCAATCAACCCGATCGTATCTGATTGGGCTGATTGCTGTCCGCCGCCTCAGAGGCACCTGAAGGCTCGCGCAGAAACAGATATATTTGGTTGCATACGGGGTTTGAAAAATCGGCCCCATAGACAGAGCCCTTTGCAGTTAAGTAGATATATTCAAAATTAATAAAGTATTTCCCTGTGTATTTACTGTAAATATTTCACATTCCAATGTTCTACACATAGCAGAAAATGTTTTATGTAATTGTAAATAGATATTAATATATATATATATATATATACATACTGTATATATATATGTATATATATATATATATATATATATATATACCTGTGTGTATATATATATATATATATATAAAAATATATATATATATAGGTACATATATATATTGTACCAAAAAAATCATATATATGTAGAAATATGTATTTATAAATAATTAGAACATATATTCTATATGTGAAGAACATTGGAATGTGAAATATTCATATTTTCATGTCAGGATAGAGAACTTGAGAATATGCAATTGAGTTTGCGCGCAAGTAGGGTATTAGGTTTTTTAACACAATTGTGATATTCGAAGTCAAGCTTTAAGTGGGCATCTAGTTAGCGCGCGAGCGAAAACTTTTCCGCAGCAGGTTGGAGTCCGGTTTTCCTCTCAGCGTGCAGTGAATGTCAGAGGGATGTGAGGAGAGTATTGCCTATTTGAATGCAATGATCTCCTTCTACGGGGTCTATTTCATAGGTTCTCTGTTATCGGTCGTAGAGATTCATCTCTTACCTCCCTTTTCAGATCGACGATATACTCTTATATATATATACCATTACCTCTGCTGATTTTCGTTTCAGTACTGGTTTGGCTTTCTACAAACATGTAGATGAGTGTCCTGGGGTAAGTAAGTCTTATTTTCTGTGACGCTCTAAGCTATGGTTGGGCACTTTTTTATAAAGTTCTAAATATATGTATTCAAACATTTATTTGCCTTGACTCAGATATTTTCAGACAGTCAGTTTCATATTTGGGATAATTCATTTGAATCAATCATTTTTTCTTACCTTAAAAAAATTTGACTTTTTCCCTGTGGGCTGTTAGGCTTGCGGGGGCTGAAAATGCTTCATTTTATTGCGTCATTCTTGGCGCGGACTTTTTTGGCGCAAAAATTTTTTCTGTTTCCGGCGTCATACGTGTCGCCGGAAGTTGCGTCATTTTTTGACGTTCTTTTGCGTCAAAAGTGTCGGCGTTCCGGATGTGGCGTCATTTTTGCCGCCAAAAGCATTTAGGCGCCAAATAATGTGGGCGTCTTATTTGGCGCTAAAAAAATATGGGCGTCACTTTTGTCTCCACATTATTTAAGTCTCATTATTTATTGCTTCTGGTTGCTAGAAGCTTGTTCACTGGCATTTTTTTCCCATTCCTGAAACTGTCATTTAAGGGATTTGATCAATTTTGCTTTATATGTTGTTTTTTCTATTACATATCGCAAGATGTTCCACGTTGCAACTGAGTCAGAAGATACTTCAGGAAAATCGCTGCCCGGTGCTGGAGCTACCAAAGCTAAGTGTATCACGTTTGGTATCTGTTCCTTCAGCTGTTGTTTGTATTAAATGTTATGACAAACTTGTTAATGCAGATACAATTTCCTTTAGTACTGTTACATTACTTGTTGCTGTTCCGTCAACATCTAATACTCAGAGTGTTCCTGATAACCTAAGAGATTTTGTTTCTAAATCCATTAAGAAGGCTATGTCTGTTATTTCTCCTTCTAGTATACATAAAAGTCTTTTAAAACTTCTCTTTTTTCAGATGAATTTTTAAATGAACATCATCATTCTGATACTGATAATGGTTCTTCTGGTTCAGAGGTTTCTGTCTCAGAGGTTGATGCTGATAAATCTTTGTATTTGTTCAAGATGGAATTTATTCTTTCTTTATTTAAAGAAGTATTAATTGCATTAGAAATAGAGGATTCTGGTCCTCTTGATACTAAAACTAAACGTTTAAATAAGGTTTTTAAATCTCCTGTAGTTATTCCAGAAGTGTTTCCTGTCCCTGATGCTATTTCTGAAGTAATTTCCAGGGAATGGAATAATTTCGGTAATTCATTTACTCCTTTTAAAACGTTTTTAAGCAATTATATCCTGTGCCATCTGACAGATTAGAGTTTGGGACAAAATCCCTAAGGTTAATGGGGCTGTCTCTACTCCTGCTATATTTTTAGCGGATGTTGCTGCAGCTTCAACTTTTTGGTTAGAAGCTTTAGCGCAACAAGTAACAGATCATAATTCTCATAGCATTATTATTCTATAACATGCTAATTATTTTATTTGTGATGCCATCTTTGATATCATTAGAATTGATGTCAGGTATATGTCTCTAACTATTTTAGCTAGAAGAGCTTTATGGCTTAAAACTTGGAATGCTGATATGTCTTCTAAGTCAACTTTGCTATCCCTTTCTTTCCAGGGTAATAAATTATTCGGTTCTCAGTTGGATTCTTTTATCTCAACTGTTACTGGAAGGAAGGGAACTTTTTTACCACAGGATAAAAAATCTGAGGTAAATTTAGGTCTAATAATTGTTTTCGTTCCTTTCATCACAACAAGGAACAAAAGCCTGATCCTTCATCCTCAGGAGCGGTATCAGTTTGGAAACCTTCTTCACTTTGGAATATATCCAAGCCTTATAGAAACCCAAAGCCAGCTCCTAAGTCCCCATGAAGGTGCGGCCCTCATTCCAGCTCAGCTGGTATGGGGCAGTTTACGTTCTTTTCAAAGAAATTTGGATCAATTCCGTTCACAATCTCTGGTTTCAGAACATTGTTTCAGAAGGGTACAGAATTGGCTTCAAGTTAAGGCCTCCTGCAAAGAGATTTTTTTCTTTCCCGTGTCCCAGTAAACCCAGCAAAGGCTCAAGCATTTCTGAAATGTGTTTCAGATCTAGAGTTGGCTGGAGTAATTATGCCAGTTCCAGTTCTGGAACAGGTGCTGGGGTTTTATTCTATCTCTTCATTGTACCAAAGGTCAATTCCTTCAGACCAGTTCCGGATCTATCAATATTGATTCGTTATGTAAGGATACCAACATTCAAGATGGTAGCTGTAAGGACTATCCTGCCTTTTGTTCATCAAGGGCATTATATGTCTACAATAGATTTACAGGATGCATATCTGCATATTCCGATTCATCCAGATCACTTTTAGTTTCTGAGATTCTCTTTTTTTAGACAAGCATTACCAGTTTTGTGGCTCTACCGTTTGGCTTAGCATCAGCTCCAAGAATTTTTACAAAGGTTCTCGGTGCCCTTCTGTCTGTATTCAGAGAACAGGGTATTGGTTTTTCCTTATTTGGATGATATCTTGGTACTTGCTCAGTCTTCACATTTAACAGAATCTCATACGAATCGACTTGTGTTGTTTCTTCAAGATCATGGTTGGAGGATCAATTTACCAAATAGTTAATTGATTCCTCAGACAAGGGTAACCTTTTTAGGTTTCCAGGTAGATTCAGTGTCTATGACTCTGTCTTTGTCAGACAAGAGAAGTCTAACATTGATATCAGCTTGTCAAAACCTTCAGTCACAATCATTCCCTTTGGTAGCCTTATGCATGGAAATTTTAGGTTTTATGTCTGCTGCATCGGACGCGATCTCCTTTGCTCATTTTCACATGCGACCTCTTCAGCTCTGTATGCTGAACCAATGGTGCAGGGATTACACAAAGATATCTCAATTAATATCTTTAAAACCGATTGTACGACACTCTCTGACGTGGTGGACAGATCACCATCGTTTAGTTCAGGGGGCTTCTTTTGTTCTTCCGACCTGGACTGTAATTTCAACAGATGCAAGTATTACAGGTTGGGGAGCTGTGTGGGGGTCTCTGACGGCACAAGGGGTTTGGGAATCTCAGGAGGTGAGATTACCGATCAATATTTTGGAACTCCGTGCAATTTTCAGAGCTCTTCAGTCTTGGCCTCTTCTGAAGAGAGAGTCGTTCATTTGTTTTCAGACAGACAATGCCACAACTGTGGCATACATCAATCATCAAGGAGGGACTCACAGTCCTCTGGCTATGAAAGAAGTATCTCAAATTCTGGTTTGGGCGGAATCCAGCTCCTGTCTAATCTCTGCGGTTCATTTCCCAGGTATAGACAATTGGGAAGCGGATTATCTCAGTCGTCAAATGTTGTATCCGGGCGAATGGTCTCTTCACCCAGAGGTATTTCTTCACATTGTTCAAATGTGGGAACTTCCAGAAATAGATCTGATGGTTTCTCATCTAAACAAGAAACTTCCCAGGTATCTGTTCAGATCCCGGGATCCTCAGGCGGAGGCAGTGAATGCATTATCACTTCCTTGGAAGTATCATCCTGCCTATATCTCTCCGCCTCTAGTTCTTCTTCCAAGAGTAATCTCCAAGATTCTGAAGGAATGCTCGTTTGTTATGCTGGTAGCTCCAGCATGGACGGATTCTTTTTCGGATGGCCTCTTGCTAACCGTGGGCTCTTCCGTTAAGACCAGACCTTCTGTCGCAAGGTCCTTTTTTCCATCAGGATCTCAAATCTTTAAATTTAAGGGTATGGAGATTGAACGCTTGATTCTTGGTCAAAGAGGTTTCTCTGACTCTGTGATTAATACTATGTTACAGGCTCGTAAATCTGTATCTAGAGAGATATATTATAGAGTCTGGAAGACTTATATTTCTTAGTGTCTTCTCATCATTTTTCCTGGCATTCTTTTAGAATTCCAAGAATTTTTTACAGTTTCTTCAGGATGGTTTAGATAAAGGTTTGTCCGCAAGTTCCTTGACAGGACAAATCTCTGCCCTTTCTGTTCTTTTTCACAGAAAGATTGCAAATCTTCCTGATATTCATTGTTTTGTACAAGACTTGGTTCGTATAAAACCTGTCATTCAGTCAATTTCTCCTCCTTGGAGTTTGAATTTGGTTCTGGGGGCTCTTCTAGCTCCTCCTTTTGAACCCATGCATTCATTTGGACATTAAACTTCTTTCTTGGAAAGTTTTGTTTCTTTTGGCAATCTCTTCTGCCAGAAGAGTCTCTGAATTATCTGCTCTTTCTTGTGAGTCTCCTTTTCTGATTTTTCATCAGGATAAGGCGGTGTTGCGAACTTCTTTTGAATTTTTTCCTAAGGTTGTGTATTCTAACAACATTAGTAGAGAAATTGTGTGTCTAAGGAGAAATCATTGCATTCTTTGGATGTTGTTAGAGCTTTGTAATATTATGTTGAAGCTACTAAGTCTTTCCGAAAGACTTCTAGTCTATTTTTCATCTTTTCTGGTTCTAGAAAAAGCCAGAAAGCTTCTGTCATTTCTTTGGCATCTTGGTTGAAATCTTTAATTCATCATGCCTATGTCGAGTCGGGTAAAACTCCGCCTCAAAGGATTACAGCTCATTCTACTAGGTCAGTTTCTACTTCCTGGGCGTTTAGGAATGAAGCTTCGGTTGATCAGATTTGCAAAGCAGCAACTTGGTCCTCTTTGCATACTTTTACTAAATTCTACCATTTTGATGTGTTTTCTTCTTCTGAAGCAGTTTTTGGTAGAAAAGTACTTCAGGCAGCGGTTTCAGTTTGAATCTTCTGCTTATGTTTTCATTCTGCAATCTCCAAAAAATACTTTATCTATGGTTAGTAGAGCCCAATCGTGCTTACAGTGAACTGTAAAACAATCATACAATTAGATAGCAAGAGTGAGCACCAACATCCTGAACCTGGAATATATAGAAGAAGTTTCAAATAGGCGCAACGGTCATATCAATATGTGAATATGGGAATATATGCATATAACTCAAAATGTCTCATATATTTATTATATGGTCACCATCTCTGTTTAGGATGTCTGAAATCGTGGGAAATGGACTATACACATGCATAAGGTACATATTGAACATAAGATGAAAATACAGATATAAATACGAAAGGATTTAAAATATTCAAAAATTAGCTAAAACACTAACCTAGCGTGAAAACACCATAGATAGGCCTAACATATGATCAATTCAATCTCTTAAGATTATTGAAGTATTGTAATACACATAAAGGCTGTGCCCATATAATAAAGGAAAAGAGAAGGCACCATATATTCCTGTAAGATGGCCGCCAACAAAAAATATACACTTCGCAAATATGTGTACATGCCAAAAACGTCCTTCAAAATTCATTGCCAGTGGTTCATAATATCATACCTTGATTTGAGGCCTGAAGGTATTCTAGTATCCAGTGTAAAAATCCAGAAGGCCTCACGCTGGGCCAACAATTTGTCAAGATCTCCTCCTCTTTTATGTCTCAGGACCTT
This sequence comes from Bombina bombina, assembly GCF_027579735.1. Taxonomy (NCBI): domain Eukaryota; kingdom Metazoa; phylum Chordata; class Amphibia; order Anura; family Bombinatoridae; genus Bombina; species Bombina bombina. The sequence goes on from NC_069499.1 coordinate 1,230,116,341, forward strand.
TTCAATCACACACCAGGTAAAACTATCTAAGTTACCATTGTGGTAAACACCAAAATGCTGTACAATTGGTGTGGAAGATGTCTTAGTATTAAAAGAGGAGAGATGTTCCCTGATCGTAGTATTAATGTCCCTAGACGTGAGACCAACATACTGGATTCTACACTGGGTACATTCAATAAAATAAATCACATTTTTGGATGAACAGTTCAAGCAAGCACCAATATCATAACTTTTATTAGTGACTGTACTAGAAAAAACTCTTTGTTAATTTCACAAAGTCACATGGTTTACATTTCCGGTGTCCACACCTGTACATACCGAAATGTTTCAACCATGAACCACTGGTCTCTTGTTGCGATCTTAAAAGGGTAGGAGCCAAAATTGAGCCTAAAGTCAAGCTTTTTCTATAGGAACACCTTAAACCTTTCCTAACAGTATCAACTAGCTTATCATCTGCAGATAGTATGGAAAAATGTTTTCGTACAATTTGACATACTAAAGGATATTGTGCACTATGTCCTGTCACAAATGTAACACTATCAAATTATTTTTTATTGTCTGTAGTACTCTTCTTCAGAAGACTCTCTCTAGAAATGGAGCTAACTGCCCATTTCGCTTTTTTAATGGCTTTTGTAGGATATTTTGTAGCAAATAGGCATTTATCAAGATCTTTAGACTGGATAAAAACAGTTCCTTTTGAGTCTGGTAAACTCACCTTTTACATTTGCAAATTGCACGTTTGGGATGACAGCTGGTGCCCAATAACAATGAATTACCTGAAATAGGCTTGCAATACACCGTGGACTCAATAGACCCATTCTCCATTCCCATAAGGGTAACATCCAAATAGTTAATTTTTTAATAATATGTTCGAAGGTGAATCTCAAGCCAATCTGATTGTGATTCAGATAATCAATGAAAGATTGCACAGAATCTTGCGGACCTGTCCAAATAAACAACAAATCATCAATATATCTTTTGTACAGGGAAATATATTGCCTATAGGGGTTACCATCTCCAAAGATGTGGCAAAACTCCGACCAACCTAAAAACAGCTTGGTGAAGGAAGGAGCAAACTTTGCTCCCATAGCAGTACCACATCTCTGGAGATAGTAAAACCCCTCAAATTGAAAAAAATTGCGTGTCAATAAGAAACCCAAAATTCTGATAATATAGAGTTTAAAATCTTCTGAGTAATCAGTGAAATTGTCTAGGAAAAAACATACAGCCTCCATCCCTTTCATTTGCGGGATGCTGGAATATAGGGATACTGCATCGACTGTCAGCCAACTAGAATGCACAGACTACTTAACCTGACTCACCACATTTAAAACGTGTTTAGTGTCCCTTAAGTATGAAGGAAGAGAAGTCACAATGGGTTGGAGGACAGAATCCAACCGCTCTGATAAATTGCCTAGAAGGGAATCAACCCCACTCAAAATGGGGCGAGCTTGTATATTCTTAATTGATTTATGCACTTTCAGTAGATGATGGAACAGGGGAGTTTTTGGAAAATCAACAAAAAGATAATCAGCTGTCGCTGAATCTATACTCCCCTGTTCCAAACCATCATCCAAAATATGCCTCAATTCCTTCTGAAAAAGGGTGGTTGGATCACACCTCAAAACCATGTAATCCTCCCTTACCTCAAGCTGATGTAAGCCCTCTGTGATATACTGTGCACGGTCCATCACTACCACCATGCCTCCCTTATCAGCTTTTCTGATGACTAAATTGGCATTCTCATGGAGAGCAGTCAGAGCTTTCGTTTCCAATCCCGTGAGATTCGATTTCCTTTTGGGGTGACTTTCTTTCAGACTTACTAAATCCCTTTCAATCTTATTATAAAAGGCTTTGATCACATTGCCCCTAATTGTATAATTGTTCACGGTAAGCACGATTGGGTTCTACTGACCATAGATAAAGTATTTCTTGGAGATTGCAGAATGAAAGTCTGGAAATTTGGAATATATATCTAATACCCTAGAGGTTTCGTATATGTTTCCATCTTTCTTGTTCTAACATGAATCTGAGTGCATTTTTCTGTATAGAATGGTAGATTTAATAGCAATTGATAATTTGTGTGCTACTGAATCATCATTGCATATTGTAATTGTAAATAGATAATATATATATATATATATATACATACTGTATATATATATATATATATATATGTATATATATATATATATATATATATATATATATATATATATATATATACCTGTGTGTATATTTATATATATAAATATATAGGTACAGATATATATTGTACCAAAAAAAAATCATATATATGTAGAAATATGTATTTATAAATAATTAGAACATATATTCTATATGTGAAGAACATTGGAATGTGAAATATTCATATTTTCATGTCAGGATAGAGAACTTGAGAATATGCAATTGAGTTTGCGCGCAAGTAGGGTATTAGGTTTTTTAACACAATTGTGATATTCGAAGTTAAGCTTTAAGTGCGCATTGAGTTAGCGCGCGAGCGAAAACTTTTTTTACTTTTACCTCAATATGAGCGTTACCCGACGTGCGCAAAAACCTTACTGCTAGCGGAGTTAGCGTGTGTTAAATACCGCTCCGCTTGTAATCTGGCCCTTTATGATTGCTGTATGCTGTTATTAATCAACTCAAGTTATTAGCTTCCTTTACTAGGTGTAGAATCAGAATACCCTTTACAACTAATATTTCCAAGTGTTAAGCATTTTTAAAACATGTTAAACTCACTCTTCAATAAAATCATATGAATATTTAAGAATGACGCTGATGTTTCTTTTTACATATATATATAAAAGGTAACTATAAATATTAATTTAAAATATAGTAAATATTTGATATTTTGGTAATTAAGAATTCATGATTATATAAAAAAAATGTTCTTCGCTTAAATTTGTTTCCGATGATCCATTTTATCTGGCTTGAGTCTATTAAATTGTTTACAAATGTACTTTGTTTTGGCATTAAAAATAGCTGATTTTTCCTGTGGTATCCCTACCTATACTGAAAGTATAGGTTAAAGTAAACCTGTGTAAACATAGCCAGCAAAAGAACTTACACTCCCAGTAGGAGGTAGAAGAGATAAGCAATATAATGTTAATTTTTAATTGTTCCAAATAATGGGCTTTCGTTTACAGGGATAATATAAAGAAGCATGTGTGTGTGTACTAAAAGTGATAAAATAATGAGATCCGAATTTACTGCAAGCTCAACCCATTTTGGTGGCTTTTGGTTTCAAACATCAAAAACAGCTATTTCAAATACAACAGCAAATATCAAGGAACAATGTCTCATTCATTTTATATCCCTACAGCAGGTTTAACAAGTCATTGAAAACACGTTAAGGCAAAAACAATTTTACTGTACCTGTACCTTTAAAAAATATAACAGTCTGACAGATGAAATGAAATAAATTATTAAATATTTTTAAATATACAGTAGTTTACCTGAGATAAAGTGTTAGGGTTAGAAAAAAAGTATTACACAACATATATAATATAATAAAATACACACACACAATCACGCACACACACACATTAAATGTAATATTAATTTAAGTAATGGTGGAGATAGACGCGTGATTAAGATCCTTATTGTAGAGGCAGTTAGCACATTAGGGGCTGGATTACGAGTAGCGCGGAAATGTTTTTGCGCCCGAACGATAAGGGGTTTATCACAAGAGTTTGCACTCAGGCTTACCGCTGGTATTAAGATTAGTAAAGTAAATGCTATCGCTTGAGAGTAATTGCGATTTACGCTAGAATGATTACCGCAACTTTAGAGCTCTGGTTAACTGTTTTGCGAAACTAAAAAGTTGCACAAAACACATAAAAAATACATTAGAAAGTATAGTTACACTCATAATAACACTATCTAATAAAAATTATTCAAAAAAATATTGCACAAAAAGGTTTTAAAGGCTCAAAGATATGAGATCCCTGATGTTAGAAAAAGCAGGCAAAGGGCTTTAACATAGAGATACATACAGTACATATACATGTCTAAAGATGTATATGTATGTGTATATATATATATATATTTATATATAAATATATATATATGTCTACATATGTGTACAGATGTATTTATGTATTATATGTATATATATATATGTATATATATATATGTATTTACAGACATATATATATACATATAAACACATAAATACATATGTACACATATATAGACATATACTATATAGAATTGCATTGGAGCCCTTAGTAGTTAAGTAGCTGAAAACATGTAAAAGCATATTTATGCAGTATTCATTTTTAATAAAGGTTTTAACTATGTATTTACTGTAAATATTTCAATGTTCTGCACATAGCAGAAAATTATCTATGTATTTCTAAATATATAGCAATAAAACAGAGAAAGACCCAGTAATCCTTAATATACTAGACACTATAAAATGCTAGTATTCAAAGTCATCAAAGGTGTCCATGTTCACAAACTGTATTGGCTCTGCATGAGAGGGGGAAAGAAACACATAAGGCAATAAGAAAACGGCTCTCGCCAAACTCGCAATCACAGGATCCAAGGATGTTTGCGCCTTTTAAACCTGTGTCATTTGCTACTGAAGATGAAAGCAGGGCCCTTGCCTCTAAGTCTTTCAAATTAGTAACTTCAGTGTGTCACTCCCAGGTTTGTCTGCATTTTTCCATAGTCCTCCACGTCACTCTCATGTGACCTCCCTCGAGCCAATACGGACACAGCCCACCTGCTCCAACCTATGGCAAAGACAGCTGCTGCATCCAAATAAAGCTGGTAAATGACAGTAGTGTAAAGAGAAGAAATAGATGAGTCCGTTGTATTAAAATCTTCAAAACATTATTTCCATATCCAAAAGGTTAAAAATCAGGGGTACACCAACCCTTGGTCATGCATTCACTCCAGAGCGTAGCACTAAGCAGTTTACGCGTTTTGGATGAAAATCCATAATCATAGCCCATAGTGCACAATTTCACAGCTGATTAAAAACCCCATACAACTTTGAGATTGGTTAAAAACAAAACCCGCCCTATAGTGAGTCAGACCTATCACATCTAATAAACCCTGATTACATCAATGACAACCACACAAACACACATCTATATACATCAATATGCAATGATGATTCAGTAGCACACAAAATATCAATTGCTATTAAATCTACCATTCTATACAGAAAAATATACTCAGAATCCTGTTAGAACAAGCAAGATGGAAACATATACAAAACCTCTAGGGTATTAGATATATATTCCAAAGTTCCAGACTACATATGATCATTCTGCAATCTCCAAAAAATACTTTATCTATGGTCAGTAGAGCCTAAAACAATCATACAATTAGATAGCAAGAGTGAGCACCAACATCCTGAACCTGGAATCAACATCCTGAACGGTCATATCAATATGCGAATATGGGAATATATGCATATAACTCAAAATGTCTCATATATTTATTATATGGTCACCATCTCTGTTTAGAATGTCTGAAATCGTGGGAAATGGACTATACACATGCATAAGGTACATACTGAACATAAGATGAAAATACAGATATAAATACGAAAGAATTTAAAATATTCAAAAATTTGCTAAAACACTAACCTAGCGTGAAAACATCATAGATAGGGCTAACATATTATCAATTCAATCTCTTAAGATTATTGAAGTATTGTAATACACATAAAGGCTGTGCCCATATAACAAAGGAAAAGAGAAGGCACCATATATTCCTGTAAGATGGCCGCCAACAAAAAATATACACTTCGCAAATATGTGTACATGCCAAAAACGTCCTTCAAAATTCATTGCCAGTGGTTCATAATATCATAACTCGATTTGAGGCCTGAAGGTATTCTAGTATCCAGTGTAAAAATCCAGAAGGCCTCACGCTGGGCCAACAATTTGTCAAGATCTCCTCCTCTTTTATGTCTCAGGACCTTTTCAATCACACACCAGGTAAAACTATCTAAGTTACTGTGATGAGAGCAGGATGTGATGTCACTAGTTTGGGGGCGGGGCTTAGGTCCGGTAGTCTGTGTCGCAGTTAGTTAGTACAATCAACCTGACCAGATGTGTATTGCTATGCTCTGTAATAAAATAGAGTTGTACCATCATTGCTGTGTCCTGCATATGTCCTGCATCTCATGACATGGTGTCAGAAGTTCTGGACTGCGCTTCTGTTCCTGATCGATTGCAATGTCAAAGTTTACCCCACCTGAGCCTTTTGACTTCTCTCAGCCTGCAGCTTGGCCCACATGGCATCAGCGGTTTCAGCGCTTCAGGATTGCTTCCAAACTGGACAAGGAGAGTGGTGAAGTACAAGTTAATTCTCTTTTATACTCTATGGGGAAAGAGGTGGAGCCAGTGTTCAATGCTTTTACTTTCCAAGAAGGGGAAGAATTTAACTTTGATATAGTTATGGATAAACTCAGTGCCCACTTTGTGCCCAAAAGAAATGTGATTCATGACAGAGCTTGTTTTCACAAACGTAATCAGCGTGTGGGAGAATCTGTGAAGTCATTTGTGCGCAGCCTGTATGAACTAGCTGAATTCTGTGAGTTTGGTGTTGCTAAAGAAGAGCAAATCAGAGACAGAATAGTTATTGGAATTGCAGATGCTGAAGTCTCACTGAAGCTGCAGTTAGAGCCTGATTTAACGTTGAATGGGGCTATTAGGATGGCCCGCTAGAGTGAACTGGTGAAAAAGCAAAGTGCTGATCTGAGGTCTGAGAGTATTGTGGATGAAGTGCAACAGTCTAGGAAAACTGCTAGTGAAAGGCACAGTGTGAGCGGTAGATCTAAAGTACTGGAAAGGCCTAGAAGTGCATGGGCGCAACATGCCCGATGCACACGGTGCTACCGGGCTCATGATCATCAGAGTGCTATATTCCCGGCCAGAGATAAAAGATGCAGAAAATGTAACAGAATAGGCCATTTTGAAGTGGTGTGTAAAACTGAATACATTAAGGAGATGCAGGTGGACAGTGACCAGGAGGGTCAGGAAGTGTCTTTTGTGGGGTCCGTTGTGGAACGGACAAGCTCAGAGGAAGATTGGAAAGTTACTTTTACTGTAATGGGAGCCAAAGTTGATTTTAAGATTTACACAGGAGCAGATATCACTGTAATGTCTTTTGCTGAATTTATGAAACTGCCTCGACAGCCCCAGCTGGCGAAGGTTACTACAAATGTCCATAGTCCTGGTGGCCGCATTGATTGTGTGGGGAAATTTCTTGCCAGCTGTGAGTACAAGCAAAGGAAGTTCACCATGTGTGTGCATGTGATCCGAGGTCAGTGTGTTAACAATTTATTGAGTAGAAAAGCAGCCTGTGACTTGGGCCTTGTGGCCAGAGTGAATGAGATTTCCGAAGATATGTTTGGCGAGTTGGGCCTACTAAACTGCAAACCTGTCCGTATAGCACTTAAAAGTGACGCAGTCCCATACAGTATTTCTACTCCCCGTAGAATTCCGTTCCTGCTCATGCCCCAAGTGGAGAAAGAGCTTATGTGCATGAAGTCTATGGGGGTTATTGAAGAGGTTGTTGAAGCGACTGATTGGTGTGCCCCCATTGTTCCAGTTGCAAAGAAAAACGGAAAGGTGCGCATCTGTGTGGACCTGAAAAGGTTGAATGAGGCGGTGAAGAGAGAGAGATTTGTGCTGCCGACATTAGAAGATATAGCTCCAAAGTTGGCTGGGGCTAAGTTCTTTTCCACATTAGACGCTTCTAGAGGCTTTTGGCAGATCCCCCTGGACCCTGGATCCAAAGTGCCGCAAACTGACTACCTTTATCACACCGGTAGGTCGGCGCTGCTTCTGCAGACTCCCCTTTGGGATATCCTCCGCTCCTGAAATATTTCAAAGGGAAATGAGTTCTCTCCTGAGTAACCACGTGGGCACGGCAGTCGTCATGGACGACATTCTAGTGTATGGGTCTACGGTGGAGGAGCATGATCAGCGTTTAAGTTGTGTACTACAGGCTATCAAAGAGTCTGAAAGGAAAACAATATACAGAGGTGCAAGATGGAAAAAAACACACAATATTCTGTACAAATGAACTAAGAACTGATACTCTCCTTTAGGTCAGACCGCAGCCTTCTTGCAGTCTCTCCCTTGTGACTGTGTATAGATAGATAGTAGTAGTAGATGGCGCTGGTCTATTGAGTGATTTTCTCTAGTAAGTGAAGAGAAAAAAGGCTTGATGCATATATTGAAGCCAATTAATATGGGTGCAGTATACTCACTCCATAAGATGAATCTTTACAGCTGAAAGGGAACGTAGCGTCAGATGGCAAGAGTCCACAGGTTCCTGGAGTCAAATACTGAATTTTCAGGTTTATCCAAAAGTGGACTATTCATTTATAGTCCACTTTTGGATAAACCTGAAAATTCAGTATTTGACTCCAGGAGCCTGTGGACTCTTGCCATCTGACGCTACGTTCCCTTTGAGCTGTAAAGATTCATCTTATGGAGTGAGTATACTGCACCCATATTAATTGGCTTCAATATATGCATCAAGCCTTTTTTCTCTTCACTTACTAGAGAAAATCACTCAATAGACCAGCGCCATCTACTACTACTATCTATCAAAGAGTCTGGGCTGAAGCTGAATAAAGAAAAATGTCATTTCAGGAAAACTGAATTATGTTACTTTGGGCATATCATCAATGGGGATGGCATCAAGCCAGACCCCGAGAAAATTTGTGCTATTGAACAGATGAAAAGTCCTTCTGATGTACATGAGCTGAGACAGATATTGGGCCTTGTAGATAACGTGGGCAAGTTTCTTCCAGATTTATCTACAGTTTTACACCCTATCACAGAGTTACTTAAGAAAGACGTTGCCTGGGTCTGGGGACCTTCACAAGAAAAAGCTTTCCTGCATGCCAAGTCCCTGCTGGGGTCTGCCCCAGTGCTGGGGTTCTACGACCCTTCAAAAAAGACTGTGGTTAGTGCCGATGCAAGCAGTTATGGGTTGGGGGCTGCACTCCTGCAGCTAAATGAAAATAAACTACAGCCCATCGCCTACTGTTCCTGCACACTGACGACTGCGGAGTCAAAATACACTCAAATTGAGAAAGAGTGTCTGGCTGCAGTTTGGGCCTGTGAGCGCTTTCAGCGTTATCTAGTGGGTTTGGAGAAATTTAGTCTGGAAACTGACCACAAACCGCTAGTCCCTCTAATCAACTCCTATGACATTGACAAAACACCCTTGAGATGCCAGAGACTTTTAATGAGACTGCTCAGGTTCAATGTTCAGGCAGTGCATGTGCCGGGGAAACAACTGGTTGTGGCGGATACACTATCCAGGCTCCCGCTGGCTGCTGCTGAAGAATCCTCCACAGAATCTGAGGTGAAAGTGTATGTTGATTCAGTTCTGGCCTCTAAGTCCATTTCTTCAGGGAAACTGAAGGAAATAAAGAGAGAGACATATTTGGACACAGATCTGCAAGAGGTTATAAGGTACATAAAAGAAGGCTGGCCCGAGAGCCGGGCAGCCTGGATGTCTTTAAGTGTTTACCAGCCAGAGAGGTCGCAGCTCACGGAGCTGGAGGGGTTGGTGCTGTTCCAAGACCGCATTGTAATTCCTGTCAGCATGAGGAAGGAGATGTTAAACAGGATTCACGATGGCCACTTAGGCATTACAAAGTGCAGAGAAAGGGCAGCTACAGCTGTGTGGTGGCCTGGGATCAGCTCCGACATTGCAAATCACGTGTCTAAATGTGCCTTTTGCCGGGAACGCCGGCCTACTCAGAGAAGGGAGCCCTTGATTTCTACTCCGCTGCCTGCGGGGCCGTGGCAGAAAATAGCTGCTGATTTGTGTGAACTGCACGGGAAAAAGTTCCTTGTTGTGATCGACTACTATTTCAGGTATTTGGAGATTGCACCCCTGAATGATATCACAATTCAGGCCGTTATCATTCACCTGAAGAGCTTGTTCGCCCGCTGGGGCATTCCAATAGAGCTAGTGAGTGATAATGGTATGCAGTTTGCTTCTACAGAGTTCAGTGCTTTCAGCAGGGAGTATGATTTTGTACATTCCATGTCAAGTCCACATTATCCGCAGGCCAACGGAATGGCTGAAAGGGCAGTTCAAACCACAAAATTCATTCTAAAGCAATCTGAGCCGTACCTAGCCCTTTTGTCATACAGGGCGATGCCCATTCAAGCCACCAGGTTTAGCCCGGCACAGCTGATGCTAGGACGCCAGATTCGCACCACTTTACCCTCAGTGGGTGTCTTCAAGCCGCCTGGCCCTGTTCCTCGGGACGAAGTCCTTAGGAGGGATGAAGAGGCCAAAAAGGGTTATCGTTTCTTCTACGACAGGAGACATTCTGTCAGGCCCTTACAGGAACTGAAAGCGGGCCAAAGTGTCAGAATTAAACTGGATGATGAGAAGAAATGGAAGACGCCTGCTACGGTAGTTGGCCGCTCTCCAGAACCAAGGTCTTATACAGTCCTTACGGAGGGAGGGACGGTTACACGCCGTAACTGAAGACATCTTCAGTCTGTACCTGAGAGTCTGGAACTGGATGCCTCAGTACTACCGCCGGTGGGATCCCCTGTTCTAAGAGAGGTGCCTTCCCCTCAGTAAGACCACAACGGGGATATATCTTTGCCTCCAGCGGACTCTTGTTCACCATCTTCTGTATCAGTGGACAGTTCATGCAAAGTTACATCAAGCGGAAGAGTGGTGAAACTTCCGGCCCGATATAGGGACTGACTTTAGCTAGAATAGTGACCGGAAGTATGGGCAGAATAATCCCATGGTCACTGTGGACTAGGGTAGTCTACCCTGATGTCCAAGTCAGGATGTAATTTATGTGTTAATATTTTCTGAACCTATTTGTTCATATATTGTTAAAAAAAAAAAGTTGTTGTATACTCTGTTCGTATACCTTGTTATTTGTTACATTCAAATGTATGCTTCGCCTTTGAAAAAGGGGAAGATGTGATGAGAGCAGGATGTGATGTCACTAGTTTGGGGGCGGGGCTTAGGTCCGGTAGTCTGTGTCGGAGTTAGTTAGTACAATCAACCTGACCAGATGTGTATTGCTATGCTCTGTAATAAAATAGAGTTGTACCATCATTGCTGTGTCCTGCATATGTCCTGCATCTCATGACAGTTACCATTGTGGTAAACACCAAAATGCTGTACAATTGGTGTGGAAGATCTCTTAGTATTAAAAGAGGAGAGATGTTCCCTGATCCTAGTATTAATGCCCCTAGACGTGAGACCAACATACTGGATTCTACACTGGGTACATTCAATCAAATAAATCACATTTTTGGATGAACAGTTCAAGCAAGCACCAATATCATAACTTTTATTAGTGACTGTACTAGAAAAAACTCTTTGTTAATTTCACAAAGTCACATGGTTTACATTTCCGGTGTCCACACCTGTACATACCGAAATGTTTCAACCATGAACCACTGGTCTCTTGTTGCGATCTTAAAAAGGGTAGGAGCCAAAATTGAGCCTAAAGTCAAGCTTTTTCTATAGGAACACCTTAAACCTTTCCTAACAGTATCAACTAGCTTATCATCTGCAGATAGTATGGAAAAATGTTTTCGTACAATTTGACATACTAAAGGATATTGTGCACTATGTCCTGTCACAAATGTAACACCATCAAATTATTTTTATTGTCTGTAGTACTCTTCTTCAGAAGACTCTCTCTAGAAATGGAGCTAACTGCCCATTTCGCTTTTTTAATGGCTTTTGTAGGATATTTTCTAGCCAATAGGCATTTTTCAAGATCTTTAGACTGGATGGAAACAGTTCCTTTTGAGTCTGGTAAACTCACCTTTTGCAATTGCAAATGGCACGTTTGGGATGACAGCTGGTGCCCAATAACAATGAATGACCTGAAATAGGCTTGCAATACACCGTGGACTCAATAGACCCATTCTCCATTCCCATCAGGGTAACATCCAAATAGTTAATTTTTTTAATGTTATGTTCAAAAGTGAATCTCAAGCCAATCTGATTGTGATTCAGATAATCAATGAAAGATTGCACAGAATCTTGCGGACCTGTCCAAATAAACAACAAATCATCAATATATCTTTACAGGGAAATATATTGCCTATAAGAGTTACCATCTCCAAAGATGTGGCAAAACTCCCACCAACCTAAAAACAGCTTGGCGAAGGAAGGAGCAAACTTTGCTCCCATAGCAGTACCACATCTCTGGAGATAGTAAACCCCTTCAAATTGAAAAAAATTGAGTGTCAATAAGAAACCCAAAATTCTAATAATATAGAGTTTAAAATCTTCTGAGTAATCAGTGAAATTGTCTAGGAAAAAATATACAGCCTCCATCCCTTTCATTTGCGGGATGCTGGAATATAGGGATACTGCATCGACTGTCAGCCAACTAGAATGTACAGACTACATTTAAAACATGTTTAGTGTCCCTCAAGTATGAAGGAAGAGAAGTCACAATGGGTTGGAGGACAGAATCCAACCGCTCTGATAAATTGCCTAGAAGGGAATCAACCCCACTCACAATGGGGCGAGCTTGTATATTCTTAAGTGATTTATGCACTTTCGGTAGATGATGGAACAGGGGAGTTTTCGGAAAATCAACAAAAAGATAATCAGCTGTCGATAAATCTATACTCTCCTTTTCCAAACCATCATCCAAAATATGCCTCAATTCCTTCTGAAAAAGGGTGGTTGGATCACACCTCAAAACCATGTAATCCTCCCTTACCTCAAGCTGATGTAAGCCCTCTGTGATATACTGTGCATGGTCCATCACTACCACCATGCCATCCCTTATCAGCTTTTCTGATGACTAAATTGGCATTCTCATGGAGAGCAGTCAGAGCTTTCCTTTCCAATCCTGTGAGATTCGATTTCCTTTTAGGGTGACTTTCTTTCAGACTTACTAAATCCCTTTCAATCTTATTATAAAAGGCTTCAATCACATTACTCCTAATTGTGTGATTGTTCACGGTAAGCACGATTGGGCTCTACTGACCTTAGATAAAGTTTTTCTTGGAGATTGCAGAATGAAAATCTGGAAATTTGGAATATATATCTAATACCCTAGAGGTTTCGTATATGTTTCCATCTTGCTTGTTCTAACATGAATCTGAGTGCATTTTTCTGTATAGAATGGTAGATTTAATAGCAATTGATAATTTGTGTGCTACTGAATCATCATTTCATATTGATGTATATAGATGTGTGTTTGTGTGATTGTCATAGACGGAATAAGGGTTTATTAGATGTGATAAGTCTGACTCAGTATATCCTAGATTTTCACCACTCCCAATCACAAATATGTAGCAGAAAAAAACAGAAAAGAATTCATAGTGCAACACAGTTTATTTTCTTATAATTAAAATTTCCTAAAAGCTAGTGGAATACCTCTCACATGTAAAAACCTCAAATTATGAGGTATCAAGCAAGCATAAAAACATAGATGGAACACCCCACTGTTCATCAGAAAGAGAGTCTGTTATACGTTCACAGATAAAACTAATACAAATCAAGGTTAAGTTCCAAATGTTACCAGGCAGGTACAATGCCTTAAGTACAGAATCTTACACGTTTCAAAGGGCTGTGTATGAATAATATCCCTTCTTCCTCAGAGGTACAGTGTACTATTAAGGCTCACCTTTTATGTGAACGCTAATGGCCGCAGAAAACAAATCATCCTTTTGGCGCCTATTGCGCGAATACCCGGAAGTGCAGTGCGCTTATATCCTGACGTCATACGCATAATGGCATTATCACCTAGCAATGAGATTGCTATAGACGCTTATTCTATGATCTGTAATCGGAACTTTACTCCTGTATTAGGCGCTCTGCACTTAAGGTATTTAGAAGTGCGTACAGAAAGCACATACATTTATTTCAATCTTACTGCCTCGCTGACAAGTATAAAAGACATAATGGATAAATTTTAAATTTTAAAATAAAATATAAGTATTTAAACATGAATCTTTAAAAGATATATATTCATAAAGGCACATGTGTCCCCAAATGTACTTACATAAATTCGATCACATCATAGAATAAGCGTCTATAGCAACCTCGTTGCTAGGTGATAACGCCATTATGCGTATGACGTTTTTGAAGTAAGTGAACATCTGAGTGGGGGTATTATATGAAGAGATCTCACATCAGCCAACATTATCAAATATTCTTTATGAACTTTTATTATTTGCCTCCATTCTGATTTATCCTTTATATGTAATTATTCATCTTGTTACTATAATAATACTATTTGTAGATATGTGCATGTAGGTTTTACATATGCATTGAAGTTACTACCGTTTTAATCTATCTGCACATTACATTTATATGTGAGCGCCATCCAGGCTATTTTTTGTATTTATCCTTGAGAATAGTTTGAGGGACTTGTTTGTTTTTTATTTTCTGGAGTGGCAGCTATTTATATGTATTGTACCACCTCTAGGGAGAAATCTGTGAGAGTGTTCATTTGAGGTGGTTTGTGGTTTCTACTACCCTTTGAGATAGCGCTGGTAGGTCTTTCAGTTGATCCTTTCCTCTGATTGACCGTAAATATATCTTTTTGTAGCTATATATATATATATATATATATATATATATATATATATATATATATATATATCTGTATATATCTATATATCTATACCTTTATATAATCGTGTATATATATATATATATATATATATATACATATACATATAAAGGTATACATATATATTGTACCAAAATACCATCAGATATATGTAGAAATATGTATTTATGAATAAATAGAACATATTCTGCTATGTGAAGAACATTGGAATGGGAAATATTCATATTTTCATGTTGAGTTAGCGCAAATGACATTATGCAATTGGTTTGTGTGAGAGTTGGGTGTTTTTTTCAAAATTTTTTCTTTCTATTGACTTCAGAGGGGGAATACATAAATGCGCAAGCAATATTTTAACTTCAGCTTTTTTTGCGCTTGTCAGGTTAGCACAAAAGTGAAAACAGCTTACTTTCAACTCATAATAGGAGAGCAACCCCACAAGTTCAAATTGCTTACCTCTAGCACAATTAACGCTCAATCAGAAGCTTAATAATTTGCGCTCCACTCGTAATCTGGGGCTAGATGTTCTAATTGCCTATACAATGATTCTGTAACTTTTAAATGTAAAATACATGTTTTTTCATTAATGAAAGTTTTTGAACAGTGATTTAAAGGTATGTGTTGGACTGGGAAGGGCTCACAGGTACTGTATATATATATATATATATATATATATATATATATATATATATATATATATATTTGTGTGTGTTGATTTGTATGAGCTTATGTATTTGTATGTGTATGTGTGTATGTATATATATATATATATATATATATATATATATATACTCTTAACTATCAGAAATATAATGTGTATATATATATACAGTATATATATATATATATATATATATATACTGTATATCAAAAACAATACAGACACTGTGCATTTTCTGAAAAATAAAAATTAACTTTTATTTCCCAATCAAAAAAGCACAATATTTCAGTACCTTCTGGCACTTTTATCAAATGCATAGACAAAAAGATTATACATAATAATAAACTTTGCCCACTATATATACCTTATTAGCAAATAGTGTGTATGCCATACTCCAATTCACACAAGTGACAGAATTACTGGTCACTGATCCAAGACATGCTTACATCAAGGATACATGGTTAAAATCTAAGAGACAGGGATGCTTTAAGTGCCTTGGATGCACAACATGCAATTCGATGATACAGAGTAAAACCTTCCATCACCCACATACTACTCAGAGTTTTAAGATCCAACATCATCTAACCTGTTCCATGCCATTTGTGGTCTACCTGTTGAATTGCACGTGTGGGATGTACTACGTCGGTAAGACAGATGATGACATCAAGAAGAGGATGGCTAACCATCGGAGTGCCATTAGAACTGCACTCAAAGATGGTACATCAGAACAGCCGGTGGCACGCCACTTTTTACAGATGAACCACACTGTGAAAGACTTGCGCTTCATACTTATTGACCATGTGCCAATATTGACACGAGGAGGCAACAGAAAGAAGAAGCTCCTACAAATTGAAGCCAAGTGGATCCACAGACTTGGAACAGTGCAACCTGGTGGATTGAATGCAAATGTGGACTGGCACTGTTTCTTATAATACCTATTCTTGAGTCAGAACTGGCATGATGTCTTCAAACATACTAAATTACTAATGAGAGTTCATGTACACTTTATAATGTCTTGGTGGACATATTGAGAGTCCACGCATAGTCCATCTACCAATGACTTATCATGGAACACCATATTCTAGGAGACACGAAGTTCCACTCTCTAATCTAATACCGAATAATAGTTAGGACTTTAGAGACATAATCCCTTACTGATATGATCTTATTAATATATGGCCCACTTGGTCAATATAGCCTTGACTTGATATTGATATATATAGAGCTTAGTACATCTTACCTATTTATATGCTGAGACCCCGGTTTTGAATTACATGATCTAGATCATCCCCACTATACACTGTGGTTTCCCACTAGTTTAGATTCGATAGGGAGTAAGCAATATAGATTAATAGCAGCACATATATGACTCAGTAAGTAGATAACTTGAATATTGGTTCTAACAGTAATAAAATAGACTGCTCACCAAAAATAATATAAATTCTTGTTAGATTCTAGAGTCGACGACAGATGGCTAGACATATACCTTAATCTATGATCTATGGATTCCCATCAGATTTTATATCCACCATAGTCCTAGAGGCCTCTTATATATCTTACTATGGATCATTTAGCTATATCCCAAATGCCTGCTGACAGATCTACCATTTGATAGCTCACAACAGAGTCAGTTTCTAGACAATCATACACTTAGGTGCTATGTAATGATTTTCTTAATAAGCTCAGTATCTAGCAATGGCCGATTAGATTAGAACATCTGGTATGCTGGCTTACTGATCTTTGCATACAATATCGTATAAGCGTTTTTATGGTTGCCATGACAACCTGTTACTGACTTACACAGGATGGCCTCTCTTTGGTATAACTAGTTACGTCGTGGTAGGTTGCTATGGCAACATATAACAGTGCTTAGGGCATTGGGCTCTGTGATCACTTCTGATTGTAACCCGGATGCTAACACGCCCCCTCAGACCACGCTGTGTTTAGCGTGGTAGCGAATGGCAGATGATATATACCCTTTGAGGACTGTCTAACTATGGTGTTTAAAAGTAAGCCGCTGTTCATTTGTTGTACTAAGTTAATTGAATGCCTTATGTTTTGAATATAGTGCGTGCTTTTAAAAAAGTAAGCCACTTTCCATTGCTTTATCAAGTCAATTGATTGCCTTATGTTTCGTTTACATTGTGTGCTACAGAGGTCAGATTTATCATGTGTTATCTCTTATTATAGTCCATAGCCACTCACTATATTGTCACTGGCACATAATAACATTTCACTATAGAAGGATATACTACACACATGTTTGTACTAACATTATATACTATGCCGATAGTATATAGAAATTTAATTGTTTTGTGAACATACATCTCCTATTGATTTATTTTGATGTATTCTGATTGGCTGAAATCTGATGGGGGAGGGTTTTGATTCATTATTTAACACTGTTTGTATCACATTTTGGGTTGTCTGAGGAAGGGGTGAATGCCCCGAAACGTCACTGCCGAATAAATAATTTGTTGTGTTTAAATCCAGTGAGTGCTTATCCTTATCCAGATTGAATATTCCGCTAAGCACTCTGGTCTGTGTTTGGGTTGGCGAGTGAGAGTGCACTTATTTGGAGTCTGTGTTATATTGTGTAGCACCCACTGCCTTGCTACCCTCCCTATCTTCAGCCATCATCACTTTGGGACACACTTGGGTGACACTTGCACTTGGTTGTGGACTATGGATACACCTGTATTGATCAGTGCCTCACAAGGCCTTCCTGTAACAGCACCATTAGATGTAGAGGGAGCTGATACACTCTCCCTGACTGAGGTGGACGCAGCAAGAATTTTATTTGAACATGAGGAAATTACAACAGAGACTAAATCCATTCAAACCCTTTATTTGAATCTATTAAAATTGAAGAAAAGAGAAGTAGACCTACATTTACATGGGGTCTACTTATCAGAATATTATAAGAAGAAAATGATCCCTATGGGTTTTAGGATACACAGTGTACCCACGATTGGGAGGAACAACAGTGAATTTTGTAAAAAATGGTGTGCAGTGTTAAATAAGTGTTCCCTGGATCTACTATTGTTGGTGGTGGAAGAAGTTCGAGCCCTACTTAATAAAGCCAAGGAAGAAATCGTGATATTTGATACCACGAAGGGCCCCATTCTGTTACAGGATCAGAGTGATAATTGGCTGAATAAACTTACACATCAAGTCAAGGAATATAAGGACTCCCTGATAGCCTTCAAAAATAAGAAACTACAACAAGTGATTGAAGACTACAGGGAGAGACAGGTTTACAAATGGCTTCTGAGCCCTGAAGAGAGGCAAAATTACAGGCCTAGGCGACCCCGCCGTCAGAGGGTGTATACCAGGAGACAACTTAACACTGTGGATACAAGCTCAGGCTCTGACACAGAAACTCCAGTATTACATGAATATGCAAGTCCCTCAACTTATCAGTCGCATTTTTTAGGGGTGACTACAAGATCAAGCCACCGAAAAAAGGAAGAAGACCACATCCAAGAAGGAGTGGGACTCACTGGAAGACCACCACGACGTGGACGAATCAGGAGAATATAGTGCTGAATTTGTCTGATCGCTTACTTACTGAAACAGAATTGACACTCCTTAACAGAGGTTTGACATTTGTCCCTACACACAGACCAGATGAATTCGACACTTGGTTGGATATTCAAAAGTTTAAAAGAAATCTTAAGCTTAAAGATCACTTTAAGATGACGGAACAGCAGGAAATGAGAACTACTTTTAGAAATAAGGGCACGTTTGACCCCCAACACACTGCTGCCAGCATACAAACCTACACTAGATTGGTCTTACAAGATGCTGCAACAATGCCGAAAGAGTTATTCAGACACAACATCTCCAAAGAGGAACGTGTGGCAATGGAGAGTCTGGCCCACGATCCCAACATTGTGATCCGCAATGCGGACAAAGGTGGGGCCATTGTAGTCCTGAATTACAAGGATTACAAAGAAGAGATACTCTCACAATTGAACAATGACCGGGTATATCTACCTCTTACGAAGGATCCTACTAATCAATTTCAAGAGCGAATTGATAATTTACTGCTTGAAGGTGTAGTGGAAGGCTGGATCAACAAAGATACATATGATTGGCTGCGGGTGATATATCCGATCTGCCCTATTCTATACACCTTGCCTAAGGTGCACAAGGGCCTGGAGAAACCCCCTGGACGCCCGATTGTATCAGCGAGGGGATCTTTGTTGAGTCCTTTAGCAAAGTGGATTGATTCATTTCTCCAACCACTGGTGAGACACATGAAATCATATGTGAAAGATTCTACCGATGTATTGGGACATCTGTCACAGGTTCAAGATCTTCCGGCAGATGATTACTTGATGTCTATGGATGTCACAAGCCTATATACCATCATCCCACACCAGGATGGGATGAAGGCAGTTACACAGGCTCTCTCTAGATACCCCTATGTCGGGCCTACTAGCACCTACATTATCAAGATCCTTGAAGTATGCCTGACACTAAACTTTTTCCGGTTTGAACTGAAATACTACCAGCAAATCACGGGAACCGCCATGGGGTCAAATATGGCCCAGTCCTATGCGAACTTGTTTATGGAGGATTACGAATCCAATACAATGAAGGTTTATGAGGTTCCTGAAATCATCAAATACATGAGATACATTGATGATGTTCTGCTGGTGTGGAGAGGTACAGAAGAGCATCTACAGAAGTGGATACAGGACCTTAATGATCTACCACATCCGGTGAAATTTAAGATGTTGGCCAGTAAAGAATCCATCGATTTCCTTGACTTGAGAATACTTAAGGAGAATGGTCAATTAGAAACCACCATGTACCAAAAACCTACAGACAGGAACTCCCTACTGTTGGCAAGCAGTAGCCACCCGAGATCTCTCATCAGAGCGATCCCATTGGCACAACTCTACCGAGTAGTGAGGAATAACTCTATACGGAAGAATGGCGAGAGACAACTAGAAGAGATGTCCACCAAATTTCTACAGAGAGGCTATTCCTATGCAGCCATTCAAAAAGCTCATAGAATAGCCAAAAAAGGAGTACCCTACTCAAAACAGGAGGGGAGAAACCTGTTGATAAACGGATGACCTGCACCATGACATATTCACCTATTATTGGGATTGTAGCAAAATCGGTGAAGGACCATTGGGACCTATTGACCACAGACCAACAGTTACCTTTTAAAGAATTCTCCCCACCAATGATGGGATATAAAAGAGGACGCAACCTCCAAGACATGCTGATGATCACTGATCCAAGACATGCTTACATCAAGGATACAAGGTTAAAATCTAAGAGACAGGGATGCTTTAAGTGCCTTGGATGCACAACATGCAATTCGATGATACAGAGTAAAACCTTCCATCATCCACATACTACTCAGAGTTTTAAGATCCAACATCATCTAACCTGTTCCACGCCATTTGTGGTCTACCTGTTGAATTGCACGTGTGGGATGTACTACGTCGGTAAGACAGATGATGACATCAAGAAGAGGATGGCTAACCATCGAAGTGCCATTAGAAATGCACTCAAAGATGGTACATCAGAACAGCCGGTGGCACGCCACTTTTTACAGATGAACCACACTGTGAAAGACTTGCGCTTCATACTTATTGACCATGTGCCAATATTGACACGAGGAGGCAACAGAAAGAAGAAGCTCCTACAAATTGAAGCCAAGTGGATCCACAGACTTGGAACAGTGCAACCTGGTGGATTGAATGCAAATGTGGACTGGCACTGTTTCTTATAATACCTATTCTTGAGTCAGAACTGGCATGATGTCTTCAAACATACTAAATTACTAATGAGAGTTCATGTACATTTTATAATGTCTTGGTGGACATATTGAGAGTCCACGCATAGTCCATCTACCAATGACTTATCTTGGAACACCATATTCTAGGAGACACGAAGTTCCACTCTCTAATCTAATACTGAATAATAGTTAGGACTTTAGAGACATAATCCCTTACTGATATGATCTTATTAATATATGGCCCACTTGGTCAATATAGCCTTGACTTGATATTGATATATATAGAGCTTAGTACATCTTACCTATTTATATGCTGAGACCCCGGTTTTGAATTACATGATCTAGATCATCCCCACTATACACTGTGGTTTCCCACTATCAATTTAGATTCGATAGGGAGTAAGCAATATAGATTAATAGCAGCACATATATGACTCAGTAAGTAGATAGCTTGAATATTGGTTCTAACAGTAATAAAATAGACTGCTCACCAAAAATAATATAAATTCTTGTTAGATTCTAGAGTCGACAACAGATGGCTAGACATATACCTTAATCTATGATCTATGGATTCCCATCAGATTTTATATCCACCATAGTCCTAGAGGCCTCTTATATGTCTTACTATGGATCATTTAGCTATATCCCAAATGCCTGCTGACAGATCTACCATTTGATAGCTCACAACAGAGTCAGTTTCTAGACAATCGTACACTTAGGTGCTATGTAATGATTTTCTTAATAAGCTCAGTATCTAGCAATGGCCGATTAGATTAGAACATCTGGTATGCTGGCTTTCTGATCTTTGCATACAATATCGTATAAGCGTTTTTATGGTTGCCATGACAACCTGTTACTGACTTACACAGGAGGCCTCTCTTTGGTATAACTAGTTAGGTTGTGGTAGGTTGCTATGGCAACATATAACAGTGCTTAGGGCATTGGGCTCTGTGATCACTTCTGATTGTAACCCGGATGCTAACACGCCCCCTCAGACCATGCTGTGTTTAGCGTGGTAGCGAATGGCGGATGATATATACTATTTGAGGACTGTCTCACTATGGTGTTTAAAAGTAAGCCGCTGTTCATTTGTTGTACTAAGTTAATTGAATGCCTTATGTTTTGAATATAGTGCGTGCTTTTAAAAAAGTAAGCCGCTTTCCATTGCTTTATCAAGTCAATTGATTGCCTTATGTTTCGTTTACATTGTGTGCTACAGAGGTCAGATTTATCATGTGACTTTGGAGCCTCTTCTGGACTTCTTCAGCCGTCGGATGATGGATGTCTAGCCCCCGCTTGGGCTTAGATGAAGATTTCGGAGCCTGGAACGATCGGTGATACCTGGTATGGTGAAGACAAGGTAGGAAGATCTTCAGGGGCTTAGTGTTTGGTTTATTTAAGGGGGGTTTGGGTTAGATTAGGGGTATGTGGGTGGTGGGTTGTAATGTTGGGGGGGGGTATTGTATGTGTTTTTTTACAGGCAAAAGAGCTGAATTCTTTGGGGCATGCCCCGCAAAGGGCCCTGTTCAGGGCTGGTAAGCTAAAAGAGCTTTGAACTTTAGTAATTTAGAATAGGGTAGGACATTTTTTTATTTTGGGGGTCTTTGTTATTTTATTAGGGGGCTTAGAGTAGGTGTAATTAGTTTAAAATTGTTGTAATATTTTTCTGATGTTTGTAAATATTTTTTTATTTTTTGTAACTTAGTTCTTTTTTTTTTTGTACTTTAGTTAGTTTATTTCATTGTATTTATTTGTAGATATTGTATTTAATTAATGTATTGATAGTGTAGTGTTAGGTTTAATTGTAGGTAATTGTAGGTATTTTATTTAATTAATTTATTGATAGTGTAGTGTTAGGTTTAATTGTAACTTAGGTTAGGATTTATTTTAAAGGTAATTTTGTAATTATTTTAACTATTTTAGCGATTAAATAGTTCTTAACTATTTAATAGCTATTGTACCTGGTTAAAATAAATACAAAGTTACCTGTAAAATAAATATAAATCCTAAAATAGCTATAATATAATTATAATTTATATTGTAGCTATATTAGGATTTATTTTACAGGTAAGTATTTAGCTTTAAATAGGAATAATTTATTTAATAAGAGTTAATTTATTTTGTTAGATTTAAATTATATTTAACTTAGGGGGGTGTTAGTGTTAGGGTTAGACTTAGCTTTAGGGGTTAATCCATTTATTAGAATAGCTGCGAGATTCGGTCGGCAGATTAGGGGTTAATAATTGAAGTTAGGTGTCGGCGATGTTAGGGAGGGCAGATTAGGGGTTAATACTATTTATTATAGGGTTATTGAGGTGGGAGTGAGGCGGATTAGGGGTTAATAACTTTATTATAGTAGCGGTGAGATCCGCTCCGCAGATTAGGGGTTAATAAGTGTAGGCAGGTGGAGGCGTTAGCCCAGAAAGCTCTTAACTACTGACTTTCTTCGGCGGCTGGAGTTTTGTCGTTAGAATTCTAACGCTCACTTCAGCCACGACTCTAAGGCCTAGATTTGGAGTTTGGCGGTAGCCGTGAAAACCAGCGTTAGAGGCTCCTAACACTGGATTTAGGCTACCGCCGGTATTTGGAGTCAGTCAGGAAAGGGTCTAACGCTCACTTTTCAGCCGCGACTTTTCCATACCGCAGATCCCCTTACGTCAATTGCGTATCCTATCTTTTCAATGGGATCTTTATAACTCCGGTATTAAGAGTCGTGGCTGAAGTGAGCGTTAGAATTCTAACGACAAAACTCCAGCCGCAGAAAAAAGTCAGTAGTTAAGAGCTTTCTGGGCTAATGCCGGTTTATAAAGCTCTTAACTACTGTGCTCTAAAGTACACTAACACCCATAAACTACCTATGCACCCCTAAACCGAGGTCCCCCCACGTCGCCGCCACTCAATTAATTTTTTTTAACCTCTAATCTGCCGACCGCCACCTACGTTATACTTATGTACCCCTAATCTTCTGCCCCTAACACCGCCGACCCCTATATTATATTTATTAACCCCTAACCTGCCCCCCACAACGTCGCCGCCAGCTACCTACAATTATTAACCCCTAATCTGCCGACCGCAAAGAGCCGCCATCTACATTATAGCTATGTACCCCTAATCTGCTGCCCCTAACACCGCCGACCCCTATATTATATTTATTAACCCCTAATCTGCCCCCTCAACGTCGCCTCCACCTGCCTACACTTATTAACCCCTAATCTGCCGAGCGGATCTCACCGCTACTATAATAAAGTTATTAACCCCTAATCCGCCTCACTCCCGCCTCAATAACCCTATAATAAATATTATTAACCCCTAATCTGCCCCCCCTAACATCGCCGACACCTAACTTCAATTATTAACCCCTAATCTGCCGACCGAATCTCGCCGCTATTCTAATAAATGGATTAACCCCTAAAGCTAAGTCTAACCCTAACACTAACACCCCCCTAAGTTAAATATAATTTAAATCTAACGAAATAAATTAACTCTTATTAAATAAATTATTCCTATTTAAAGCTAAATACTTACCTGTAAAATAAATCCTAATATAGCTACAATATAAATTATAATTATATTATAGCTATTTTAGGATTTATATTTATTTTACAGGTAACTTTGTATTTGTTTTAACCAGGTACAATAGCTATTAAATAGTTAAGAACTATTTAATAGCTAAAATAGTTAAAGTAATTACAAAATTACCTGTAAAATAAATCCTAACCTAAGTTACAATTAAACCTAACACTAAACTATCAATAAATTAATTAAATAAAATACCTACAATTACCTACAATTAAACCTAACACTACACTATCAATACATTAATTAAATACAATATCTACAAATAAATACAATGAAATAAACTAACTAAAGTACAAAAAATAAAAAAGAACTAAGTTACAAAAAATAAAAAAATATTTACAAACATCAGAAAAATATTACAACAATTTTAAACTAATTGCACCTACTCTAAGCCCCCTAATAAAATTACAAAGACCCCCAAAATAAAAAAACGCCCTACCCTATGCTAAATTACTAAAGTTCAAAGCTCTTTTTCCTTACCAGCCCTGAACAGGGCCCTTTGCGGGGCATGCCCCAAAGAATTCAGCTCTTTTGCCTGTAAAAAAACACATACAATACCCCCCCAACATTACATCCCACCACCCACATACCCCTAATCTAACCCAAACCCCCCTTAAATAAACCTAACACTAAGCCCCTGAAGATCTTCCTACCTTGTCTTCACCATGCCAGGTATCACCTATCGTTCCAGGCTCCGAAATCTTTATCTAAGCCCAAGCGGGGGCTAGACATCCATCCATCAGCTGAAGAAGTCCAGAAGAGGCTCCAAAGTCTTCATCCTATCCGGGAAGAAGAGTAGATCTGGACCGGCAACCATCTTCTTCCAAGCGGCATCTTCTATCTTCATCCGATGAGGACCGGCTCCATCTTGAAGACCTCCACCGCGGACCCATCTTCTTCCGACGACGACTTCCCAACGAATGACGGTTCCTTTAAGGGACGTCATCCAAGATGGAATCAGCCAATCAGAATCAAGTTCAATCCGATTGGCTGATCTCATCAGCCAATAGAATGAACAGCCAATAGAATGCGAGCTCGATCTGATTGGCTGATTGAATCAGCCAATCGGATTGAACTTGATTCTGATTGGCTGATTCCATCAGCCAATCAGAATTTTCCTACCTTAATTCCGATTGGCTGATAGAATCCTATCAGCCAATCGGAATTCGAGGGATGCCATCTTGGATGACGTCCCCTAAAGGAACCGTCATTCGTCGGGAAGTCTTCGTCAGAAGAAGATGGGTCCGCGATGGAGGTCTTCAAGATGGAGCCGGTCCTCATCGGATGAAGATAGAAGATGCCGCTTGGAAGAAGATGGTTGCCGGTCCGGATCTACTCTTCTTCCCGGATAGGATGAAGACTTTGGAGCCTCTTCTGGACTTCTTCAGCCGTCGGAAGATGGATGTCTAGCCCCCTCTTGGGTTGGATGAAGATATCGGGGCCAGGACGGATCGGTGTGATACCCAGTGAGGTGAAGACAAGGTAGGAAGATCTTCAGGGGCTTAGTGTTAGGTTTATTTAAGGGGGGTTTTGGTTAGATTAGGGGTATGTGGGTGGTGGGTTGTAATGTTGGGGGGGGGGGTATTGTATGTGTTTTTTTACAGGCAAAAGAGCTGAATTCTTTGGGGCATGCCCCGCAAAGGGCCCTGTTCAGGGCTGGTAAGCTAAAAGAGCTTTGAACTTTAGTAATTTAGAATAGGGTAGGGCATTTTTTTATTTTGGGGGGCTTTGTTATTTTATTAGGGGGCTTAGAGTAGGTGTAATTAGTTTAAAATTGTTGTAATATTTTTCTGATGTTTGTAAATATTTTTTTATTTTTTGTAACTTAGTTCTTTTTTTTTTTGTACTTTAGTTAGTTTATTTCATTGTATTTATTTGTAGATATTGTATTTAATTAATGTATTGATAGTGTAGTGTTAGGTTTAATTGTAGGTAATTGTAGGTATTTTATTTAATTAATTTATTGATAGTGTAGTGTTAGGTTTAATTGTAACTTAGGTTAGGATTTATTTTAAAGGTAATTTTGTAATTATTTTAACTATTTTAGCTATTAAATAGTTCTTAACTATTTAATAGCTATTGTACCTGGTTAAAATAAATACAAAGTTACCTGTAAAATAAATATAAATCCTAAAATAGCTATAATATAATTATAATTTATATTGTAGCTATATTAGGATTTATTTTACAGGTAAGTATTTAGCTTTAAATAGGAATAATTTATTTAATAAGAGTTAATTTATTTTGTTAGATTTAAATTATATTTAACTTAGGGGGGTGTTAGTGTTAGGGTTAGACTTAGCTTTAGGGGTTAATCCATTTATTAGAATAGCTGCGAGATTCGGTCGGCAGATTAGGGGTTAATAATTGAAGTTAGGTGTCGGCGATGTTAGGGAGGGCAGATTAGGGGTTAATACTATTTATTATAGGGTTATTGAGGTGGGAGTGAGGCGGATTAGGGGTTAATAACTTTATTATAGTAGCGGTGAGATCCGCTCCGCAGATTAGGGGTTAATAAGTGTAGGCAGGTGGAGGCGTTAGCCCAGAAAGCTCTTAACTACTGACTTTTTTCGGCGGCTGGAGTTTTGTCGTTAGAATTCTAACGCTCACTTCAGCCACGACTCTAAGGCCTAGATTTGGAGTTTGGCGGTAGCCGTGAAAACCAGCGTTAGAGGCTCCTAACACTGGATTTAGGCTACCGCCGGTATTTGGAGTCAGTCAGGAAAGGGTCTAACGCTCACTTTTCAGCCGCGACTTTTCCATACCGCAGATCCCCTTACGTCAATTGCGTATCCTATCTTTTCAATGGGATCTTTATAACTCCGGTATTAAGAGTCGTGGCTGAAGTGAGCGTTAGAATTCTAACGACAAAACTCCAGCCGCAGAAAAAAGTCAGTAGTTAAGAGCTTTCTGGGCTAATGCCGGTTTATAAAGCTCTTAACTACTGTGCTCTAAAGTACACTAACACCCATAAACTACCTATGCACCCCTAAACCGAGGTCCCCCCACGTCGCCGCCACTCAATTAATTTTTTTTAACCTCTAATCTGCCGACCGCCACCTACGTTATACTTATGTACCCCTAATCTTCTGCCCCTAACACCGCCGACCCCTATATTATATTTATTAACCCCTAACCTGCCCCCCACAACGTCGCCGCCAGCTACCTACAATTATTAACCCCTAATCTGCCGACCGCAAAGAGCCGCCATCTACATTATAGCTATGTACCCCTAATCTGCTGCCCCTAACACCGCCGACCCCTATATTATATTTATTAACCCCTAATCTGCCCCCTCAACGTCGCCTCCACCTGCCTACACTTATTAACCCCTAATCTGCCGAGCGGATCTCACCGCTACTATAATAAAGTTATTAACCCCTAATCCGCCTCACTCCCGCCTCAATAACCCTATAATAAATATTATTAACCCCTAATCTGCCCCCCCTAACATCGCCGACACCTAACTTCAATTATTAACCCCTAATCTGCCGACCGAATCTCGCCGCTATTCTAATAAATGGATTAACCCCTAAAGCTAAGTCTAACCCTAACACTAACACCCCCCTAAGTTAAATATAATTTAAATCTAACGAAATAAATTAACTCTTATTAAATAAATTATTCCTATTTAAAGCTAAATACTTACCTGTAAAATAAATCCTAATATAGCTACAATATAAATTATAATTATATTATAGCTATTTTAGGATTTATATTTATTTTACAGGTAACTTTGTATTTGTTTTAACCAGGTACAATAGCTATTAAATAGTTAAGAACTATTTAATAGCTAAAATAGTTAAAGTAATTACAAAATTACCTGTAAAATAAATCCTAACCTAAGTTACAATTAAACCTAACACTAAACTATCAATAAATTAATTAAATAAAATACCTACAATTACCTACAATTAAACCTAACACTACACTATCAATACATTAATTAAATACAATATCTACAAATAAATACAATGAAATAAACTAACTAAAGTACAAAAAATAAAAAAGAACTAAGTTACAAAAAATAAAAAAATATTTACAAACATCAGAAAAATATTACAACAATTTTAAACTAATTACACCTACTCTAAGCCCCCTAATAAAATTACAAAGACCCCCAAAATAAAAAAATGCCCTACCCTATGCTAAATTACTAAAGTTCAAAGCTCTTTTTCCTTACCAGCCCTGAACAGGGCCCTTTGCGGGGCATGCCCCAAAGAATTCAGCTCTTTTGCCTGTAAAAAAACACATACAATACCCCCCCAACATTACATCCCACCACCCACATACCCCTAATCTAACCCAAACCCCCCTTAAATAAACCTAACACTAAGCCCCTGAAGATCTTCCTACCTTGTCTTCACCATGCCAGGTATCACCTATCGTTCCAGGCTCCGAAATCTTTATCTAAGCCCAAGCGGGGGCTAGACATCCATCCATCAGCTGAAGAAGTCCAGAAGAGGCTCCAAAGTCTTCATCCTATCCGGGAAGAAGAGTAGATCTGGACCGGCAACCAT
Source organism: Bombina bombina (assembly GCF_027579735.1). Lineage (NCBI taxonomy): Eukaryota > Metazoa > Chordata > Amphibia > Anura > Bombinatoridae > Bombina > Bombina bombina. The sequence continues at coordinate 1,230,145,446 of NC_069499.1, forward strand.
CTTCTTCCAAGCGGCATCTTCTATCTTCATCCGATGAGGACCGGCTCCATCTTGAAGACCTCCACCGCGGACCCATCTTCTTCCGACGACGACTTCCCAACGAATGACGGTTCCTTTAAGGGACGTCATCCAAGATGGAATCAGCCAATCAGAATCAAGTTCAATCCGATTGGCTGATCTCATCAGCCAATAGAATGAACAGCCAATAGAATGCGAGCTCGATCTGATTGGCTGATTGAATCAGCCAATCGGATTGAACTTGATTCTGATTGGCTGATTCCATCAGCCAATCAGAATTTTCCTACCTTAATTCCGATTGGCTGATAGAATCCTATCAGCCAATCGGAATTCGAGGGATGCCATCTTGGATGACGTCCCCTAAAGGAACCGTCATTCATCGGGAAGTCTTCGTCAGAAGAAGATGGGTCCGCGATGGAGGTCTTCAAGATGGAGCCGGTCCTCATCGGATGAAGATAGAAGATGCCGCTTGGAAGAAGATGGTTGCCGGTCCGGATCTACTCTTCTTCCCGGATAGGATGAAGACTTTGGAGCCTCTTCTGGACTTCTTCAGCCGTCGGAAGATGGATGTCTAGCCCCCTCTTGGGTTGGATGAAGATATCGGGGCCAGGACGGATCGGTGTGATACCCAGTGAGGTGAAGACAAGGTAGGAAGATCTTCAGGGGCTTAGTGTTAGGTTTATTTAAGGGGGGTTTTGGTTAGATTAGGGGTATGTGGGTGGTGGGTTGTAATGTTGGGGGGGGGTATTGTATGTGTTTTTTTACAGGCAAAAGAGCTGAATTCTTTGGGGCATGCCCCTCAAAGGGCCCTGTTCAGGGATGGTAAGGTAAAAGAGCTTTGAACTTTTGTAATTTAGAATAGGGTAGGGCATTTTTTTATTTTGGGGGGCTTTGTTATTTTATTAGGGGGCCTAGAGTAGGTGTAATTAGTTTAAAATTGTTGTAATATTTTTCTAATGTTTGTAAATATTTTTTTATTTTTTGTAACTTAGTTCTTTTTTATTTTTTGTACTTTAGTTAGTTTATTTAATTGTATTTATTTGTAGGAATTGTATTTAATTCATTTATTGATAGTGTAGTGTTAGGTTTAATTGTAGGTAATTGTAGGTATTTTATTTAATTAATTTATTGATAGTGTAGTGTTAGGTTTAATTGTAACTTAGTTAGGATTTATTTTACAGGTAAATTTGTAATTATTTTAACTATTTTAGCTATTAAATAGTTCTTAACTATTTAATAGCTATTGTACCTGGTTAAAATAAATACAAAGTTACCTGTAAAATAAATATAAATCCTAAAATAGCTATAATATAATTATAATTTATATTGTAGCTATATTAGGATTTATTTTACAGGTAAGTATTTAGCTTTAAATAGGAATAATTTATTTAATAAGAGTTAATTAATTTCGTTAGATTTAAATTATATTTAACTTAGGGGGGTGTTAGTGTTAGGGTTAGACTTAGCTTTAGGGGTTAATACATTTATTAGAATAGCGGTGAGCTCCAGTCGGCAGATTAGGGGTTAATGTTTGAAGTTAGGTGTCGGCGATGTTAGGGAGGGCAGATTAGGGGTTAATACTATTTATTATAGGGTTAGTGAGGCGGATTAGGGGTTAATAACTTTATTATAATAGCGGTGCGGTCCGCTCGGCAGATTAGGGGTTAATAAGTGTAGGCAGGTGGAGGCGACGTTGTGGGGGCAGATTAGGGGTTAATAAATATAATATAGGGGTCGGCGATGTTAGGGCAGCAGATTAGGGGTACATAGGGATAATGTAAGTAGCGGCGGTTTACAGAGCGGCAGATTAGGGGTTAATAATAATATGCAGGGGTCAGCGATAGCGGGGGCGGCAGATTAGGGGTTAATAAGTGTAAGGTTAGGGGTGTTTAGACTCGGGGTACATGTTAGGGTGTTAGGTGCAGACGTAGGAAGTGTTTCCCCATAGCAAACAATGGGGCTGCGTTAGGAGCTGAACGCGGCTTTTTTGCAGGTGTTAGGTTTTTTTTTCAGCTCAAACAGCCCCATTGTTTTCTATGGGGGAATCGTGCACGAGCACGTTTTTTAAGCTGGCCGCTTCCGTAAGCAACTCTGGTATCGAGAGTTGCAGTGGCGTTAAATATGCCTGTACGCTCCCTTTTTGGAGCCTAACGCAGCCATTCTGTGGACTCTCAATACCAGAGTTATTTTAAAGGTACGGCCAGAAAAAAGCCAGCGTTAGCTATGCGGGTCGTTACCGACAAAACTCTAAATCTAGCCGTAAATACCGGAGTTAGAAAGATCCCATTGAAAAGATAGGATACGCAATTGACGTAAGGGGATCTGCGGTATGGAAAAGTCGCGGCTGAAAAGTGAGCGTTTGACCCTTTCCTGACTGACTCCAAATACCGGTGGTAGCCTAAAACTAGCGTTATGAGCCTCTTACGCTGGTTTTCACGGCTACCGCCAAACTCCAAATCTAGGCCAGTGTGTATGCCATACTCCATGCCACACAAGTGACAGCATTACTGGTCTGTTCCTCTTATTATGTCCATAGTAACCACCATAAACAAAGGACTCGCTATAGAGCTGATGGTTAGTGCTCATGTCAGGATTATTACTTGCCAACTAGGTAATAAAGTATACAGTTGGAATCACAATGAACATAATTATTATAATGACAATCACAATTGAATGTGTAGGTTGAAACACAACACCATTGGGAACCTCTGTGCCTGGGAGAGACCTTGCTGATGCAGTATAACTACTGTGTGTCTTCTTGCTGTGCTCAGTCTTGTCATGGTGTATGACTTTTGACTTTAAACTGTCTTCAACAACCTCACCTTGTTAGAGTTTGGCTGTTTTTCACCTACTTTATTCCTCCTAAACATCTGTTTCTGTTTAGTAAATGATTGTGTTTTAACCTGCATATTAAAATGATAGCACCTGTTATCTATCTATCAATCTATCTATCTATCTACAGGTATCTATCTATCTATCTATCTATCTATCTATCCTCTATCGAGAGATCACAAAAAGGTGGACTCTTCCAATATACTTTAAGACTTTCTTCTTTATAAGCACACCTTCAGCCTCATAAAAGTCTATTAGGTGAGGGATTTAGCTCCGCTGTGCTAATCGACCTCCAGATGTTGGCACCCCTGAAGCTTTCACTCAAGTGCTTACACTTTATTTACACTTTTTACTAGCAATTCTAGCAGACCACAACACTAACATTTTTATGCTCCACTTCTGCAATAAATATTTGAAAAAAAATAACATGGGATGTGTCAGATGGGTTTAGCTACACTAAAGCTAAAATGAAACCTGCAAGCTCTCTACAAGCTACCTAATTAACCCCTTCACTGCTGGGCATAATACAAGTGTGGTGCGCAGCGGCATTTAGCGGCCTTCTAATTGCCAAAAAACAACGCCAAAGCCATATACAGGGAGTGCAGAATTATTAGGCAAGTTGTATTTTTGAGGATTAATTTTATTATTGAACAACAACCATGTTCTCAATGAACCCAAAAAACTCATTAATATCAAAGCTGAATAGTTTTGGAAGTAGTTTTAGTTTGTTTTTAGTTATAGCTATTTTAGGGGGATATCTGTGTGTGCAGGTGACTATTACTGTGCATAATTATTAGGCAACTTAACAAAAAACAAATATATACCCATTTCAATTATTTATTTTTACCAGTGAAACCAATATAACATCTCAACATTCACAAATATACATTTCTGACATTCAAAAACAAAACAAAAACAAATCAGTGACCAATATAGCCACCTTTCTTTGCAAGGACACTCAAAAGCCTGCCATCCATGGATTCTGTCAGTGTTTTGATCTGTTCACCATCAACATTGCGTGCAGCAGCAACCACAGCCTCCCAGACACTGTTCAGAGAGGTGTACTGTTTTCCCTCCTTGTAAATCTCACATTTGATGATGGACCACAGGTTCTCAATGGGGTTCAGATCAGGTGAACAAGGAGGCCATGTCATTAGATTTTCTTCTTTTATACCCTTTCTTGCCAGCCACGCTGTGGAGTACTTGGACGCGTGTGATGGAGCATTGTCCTGCATGAAAATCATGTTTTTCTTGAAGGATGCAGACTTCTTCCTGTACCACTGCTTGAAGAAGGTGTCTTCCAGAAACTGGCAGTAGGACTGGGAGTTGAGCTTGACTCCATCCTCAACCCGAAAAGGCCCCACAAGCTCATCTTTGATGATACCAGCCCAAACCAGTACTCCACCTCCACCTTGCTGGCTTCTGAGTCGGACTGGAGCTCTCTGCCCTTTACCAATCCAGCCACGGGCCCATCCATCTGGCCCATCAAGACTCACTCTCATTTCATCAGTCCATAAAACCTTAGAAAAATCAGTCTTGAGATATTTCTTGGCCCAGTCTTGACGTTTCAGCTTGTGTGTCTTGTTCAGTGGTGGTCGTCTTTCAGCCTTTCTTACCTTGGCCATGTCTCTGAGTATTGCACACCTTGTGCTTTTGGGCACTCCAGTGATGTTGCAGCTCTGAAATATGGCCAAACTGGTGGCAAGTGGCATCTTGGCAGCTGCATGCTTGACTTTTCTCAGTTCATGGGCAGTTATTTTGCGCCTTGGTTTTTCCACACGCTTCTTGCGACCCTGTTGACTATTTTGAATGAAACGCTTGATTGTTTTATGATCACGCTTCAGAAGCTTTGCAATTTTAAGAGTGCTGCATCCCTCTGCAAGATATCTCACTATTTTTTACTTTTCTGAGCCTGTCAGGTCCTTCTTTTGACCCATTTTGCCAAAGGAAAGGAAGTTGCCTAATAATTATGCACACCTGATATAGGGTGTTGATGTCATTAGACCACACCCCTTCTCATTACAGAGATGCACATCACCTAATATGCTTAATTGGTAGTAGGCTTTCGAGCCTATACAGCTTGGAGTAAGACAACATGTATAAAGAGGATGATGTCAAAATACTCATTTGCCTAATAATTCTGCACTCCCTGTATGTCTGCTATTTCTGAAAAAACAGGCTCCCAGAGAAGCATTTACAACCATTTGTGCCATAATTGCACAAGCTGTTTGTAAATAATTTCAGTGAGAAACCCATAGTTTGTGACAAAATTTGTTAAAAAGTTAATTTTTTTTTTATTTGATCACATTTGGCAGTGAAATGGTGCCATGAAATATACCAAAATGGGTCTAGATCAATACTTTGGGTTGCCTTCTAAAAAAAAATATATACTGTACACGTCAAGGGATATTCAGGGATTCCTGAAAGATATCAGTGTCCCAATGTAACTAGCGCTAATTTTGAAAAAAGGTGGTTTGGAAATAGCAAAGTGCTACTTTTATTTATTGCCCTATAACTTGCAAAAAAAGCAAAAAAACATGTAAACATTGGGTATTTCTAAACTCAGGAAAAAATTTAGAAACTTTTTAGCATGAGTGTTTTTTGGTGGTCATAGATGTGTAACAGATTTTGGGGGTCAAAGTTAGTAAAAGTTTGTGTTTTTTCCATTTTTTCCCTCATATTTTATATTTTTTTTATAGTAAGTTATAAGATATGATGAAAATAATGGTATATTTAGAACGTCCATTTAATGGCGAGAAAAACGGTATATAATATGTGTGGGTACAGTAAATGAGTAAGAGGAAAATTACAGCTAAACACAAACACTGCAGAAATGTAAAAATAGCCCTGGTCCTTAAGGGTAAGAAAATTGAAAAATGGTCTGGTTATTAACGGGTTAATGACAACAGCAATTTTCCATTTTCCGTCCATTTGGGACCAAGGCTATTTTTACATTTTTGCAGTGTTTGTGTTTAGCTGTAATTTTCCTCTTACTCATTTACTGTACTCACACATATTATATACCTTTTTTCTCGCCATTAAATGGACTAATGATACCATTATTTTGATCATATCTTATAATTTACTATAAAAAATTATAAAATATGAGGAAAAAATGGAAAATAACACACTTTTTCTTACTTTGACCCCCAAAATCTATTACACATCTACAACCACCAAAAAACACCCATGCTAAATAGTTTCTAAATTTTGTCCTGAGTTTAGAAATACCCAATGTTTACATGTTCTTTGCTTTTTTTTTCAAGTTATAGGGCAATAAATACAAGTAGCACTTTGCTATTTCTAAACCACTTTTTTTCAAAATTAGCGCTAGTTACATTGGAACACTGATATCTTTCAGGAATCCCTGAATATCCATTGACATGTGTATATTTTTTTTTAGAAGACATCCCAATTTTGCCCATTTTGGTATATTTCATGCCACTATTTCCCTGCCAAATGCGATCAAATAAACTTTAGGTTTCTCACTGAAATTATTTACAGACAACTTGTGCAATTATGGTATAAATGGTTGTAAATGCTTCTCTGGGATCCCCTTTGTTCAGAAATAGCAGACATATATGGCTTTGATGTTGCTTTTTGGTAATTAGAAGACCGCTAAATGCCACTCCGCACAACACGTGTATTATGCCCAGCAATGAAGGGGTTAATTAGGGAGCATGTGCGGAGTTTGTGGGGCTAATTTTAGCTTTAGTGTAGTGCATTAGACAACACCAAGTATTGATCTAGGCTAATTTTGGTATATTTCATGCCACCATTTCACCCCCAAATGCGATCAAATTAAAAAAACGCAAAATTTTTCACAATTTTAGGTTTCTCACTGAAATTATTTACGTTGCTTTTTGGTAATTAGAAGGCCGCTAAATGCCACTGCGCATCACATCTGTATTATGGCTAGCAGTGAAGGGGTTAATTAGGTAGCTTATAGGGAGCTTACAGACTTAATTTTAGCTTTAGTGTAGAGATCAGCCTCCCACCTGACACATCACACTCCCTGATCCCTCCCAAAAAGCTCTCTCCTCTCCCCCACCCCACAATTGTCCCCGCCATCCAATGGCGGCTCGTGGGTTATTCAAATAGGGGTTCACGGACCAGTTATGTAAATCAGAATTTTCCTACCTTAATTCCGATTGGCTGATAGAATCCTATCAGCCAATCGGAATTCGAGGGACGCCATCTTGGATGACGTCCCTTAAAGGAACCGTCATTCTTCAGTTGGACGTTGTCGGAAGAAGATTGATCCGCGCTGGAGGTCTTCACGATGGAGCCGGTCCTCATCGGATGAAGATAGAAGATGCCGCTTGGATCAAGATGGTTGCCAGTCTGGATCGCCTCTTCTTCCCAGATAGGATGAAGATTTTGGAGCCTCTTCTGGACCTCTTCAGCCGCCGGATGATGGATGTCTAGCCCCCGCTTGGGTTGGATGAAGATTTTGGAGCCAGGACCGATCAGTGATACCCGGTGAGGTGAAGATAAGGTAGGAAGATCTTCAGGGGCTTAGTGTTAGGTTTATTTAAGTGGGGTTTGGGTTAGATTAGGGGTATGTGGGTGGTGGGTTGTAATGTTGGGGGGGGTATTGTATGTGTTTTTTTACAGGCAAAAGAGCTGAATTTCTTGGGGCATGCCCCGCAAAGGGCCCTGTTCAGGGCTGGTAAGGTAAAAGAGCTTTGAACTTTTGTAATTTAGAATAGGGTAGGGCATTTTTTTATTTTGGGGGTCTTTGTTATTTTATTAGGGGGCTTAGAGTAGGTGTAATTAGTTTAAAATTGTTGTAATTTTTTTCTAATCTTTGTAAATATTTTTTTATTTTTTGTAACTTAGTTCTTTTTTATTTTTTGTACTTTAGTTAGTTTATTTAATTGTATTTATTTGTAGGTATTGTATTTAATTAATTTATTGATAGTGTAGTGTTAGGTTTAATTGTAGATAATTGTAGGTATTTTATTTTTATTAATTTATTGATAGTGTAGTGTTAGGTTTAATTGTAACTTAGGTTAGGATTTATTTTACAGGTAATTTTGTAATTATTTTAACTATTTTAACTATTAAATAGTTCTTAACTATTTAATAGCTATTGTACCTGGTTAAAATAAATACAAAGTTGCCTGTAAAATAAATATTAATCCTAAAATAGCTATAATATAATTATAATTTATGTTGTAGCTATATTAGGGTTTATTTTACAGGTAAGTATTTAGCTTTAAATAGGAATAATTTATTTAATAAGAGTTAATTTATTTAGTTAGATTTAAATTATATTTAATTTAGGGGGTGTTAGGGTTAAAGTTAGACTTAGCTTTAGGGGTTAATAAATTTATTAGAGTAGCGGTGAGCTCCTGTCGGCAGATTAGGGGTTAATACTTGAAGTTAGGTGTCGGCAATGTTAGGGAGGGCAGATTAGGGGTTAATACTATTTATTATAGGGTTATTGAGGCGGGAGTGAGGCGGATTAGGGGTTAATACATTTATTATAGTAGCGCTCCGGTCCGGTCGGTAGATTAGGGGTTAATAAGTGTAGTTAGGTGGAGGCGACATTGGGGGCGGCAGATTAGGGGTTAATAAATATAATATAGGGGTCGGCGATGTTAGGGCAGCAGATATGGGGTACATAGGGATAATGTAGGTGGCGGGGGTGTACGGAGCGGCAGATTAGGGGTTAAAAATAATATGCAGGGGTCAGCGATAGCGGGGGCGGCAGATTAGGGGTTAATAAGTGTAAGGTTAGGGATGTTTAGACTCGGGGTACATGTTAGAGTGTTAGGTGCAGACGTAGAAAGTGTTTCCCCATAGAAAACAATGGGGCTGCGTTAGGAGCTGAACGCGGCTTTTTTGCAGGTGTTAGGTTTGTTTTTTTTCAGCTCAAACAGCCCCATTGTTTTCTATGTGGGAATCGTGCACGAGCACGTTTTTGAAGCTGGCCGCGTCCGTAAGCAACTCTGGTATCGAGAGTTGCAGTGGCGGTAAATATGCCTGTACGCTCCCTTTTTGGAGCCTAACGCAGCCATTCTGTGAACTCTCAATACCAGAGGTATTTAAAAGGTGCGGCCAGAAAAAAGCCAGCGTTAGCTACGCGGGTTGTTACCGACAAAACTCTAAATCTAGGCCTTAGATAGCTGTCTATTATATATATATATATATATATATATATATATATATATATATATAATAAATATATATATATAATAAATATATAAAAAATATAAAAATATGTTTTTATCTTAATGTTGCCTAAATAAAGAAGAGGTATTTTAAAGAAAAGTGCTGTTGCCATTGTCTACTTTTGGAATTATGTAGACAATGGCAGGCAAACGTGCACTGTAAAGGTAAACCTGTAAAAAGCTATACCCATTGAGGGGTTACCTAAAAAAAAGTGCTGGACTGATTGCTGTATTTGCTATATATATATATATATATATATATATATATATATATATATACATACATATATCTATAGCCCCAGGAAAAGTGTGTAATCAGTGCCTGATAAGCCATTATACGCCTTATACTAGTCAAGGCCAGCAGGTTGGTTGCCATAGCAACCATACCTAACAACAACGGCCCCCACAAAACAGGGAAAGGCATAATGTGGCCAATCAAGAGTATAGAAACATAGAGGAGCACCCAACCCCCAGTCAGACAAAAGAATACAGCACAATAAGAAATGCAAGTAACTTCTAAATGTACCGTAGCAACAATTACGTAGAAACAATAGAGCCTAGAGCTAGTCAGCGTATGTAAACATGCCGTTTGGCTGATACGCAATAACAACCTCAGGAGTCAAGAGAAGTGCTATAAGACTGTCAGCATTCTCTGCGCAGCCAAAATAGTATAGACGTGTGTCATATTGGACCAATCAAGGGGCTAGATTTACACAGCGTGTGGAGTAAGCCCCATATATGTGCGATCTACAGTATATGCATAACCACTGATGGAGCATGGAGCCACTGTTGAATGTTTAATACACTGACTACGGCGGTGCAGAAAACTCCAATCAAGCGCATACTATTTGCTCATGCGCAATGCAAAGCATCATGGGGACTGTAGTACTAAAGCACGGCTCTCAAAATATATAGAGATCAGACAGCACCTGTCTGTGACACACAGCTCTTAGTGTGCGAGTGTCACGTGACAGCTGGCTCTAACTCGCACACTAAGAGCTGTGTGTTTAGGAAGGCTATGGTCTGGCTTGTAGGTGGCATTGCAGTCAATGCAGTTTTAAAGTGGAAAGGGCTTTTGCCTATACTTCTATCTATCGCACTGCACAGCATGTGCGATAGATAGAAGTATAGGCAAAACAGCCCTTTCCACTTTCAGCCTTAAGAATTAAAAATTGAAATTTTAATGTTTTTAGTCAAAACTGCAGTGGAGCCTGGGAGATTTTTTTATTTTATCAGCAAAAAAGTTTTAAAATTTTAATTTGTTTTTTATTTCTCACTTTTTTTTTTCATCAGGGGTTAGGGGGTTCCAGGGGGTTCACATGCTCAAGTGCTCCTGTAGAGGAGCCTCCACTGCCGCCATCTTAAGTACTGGCAGAAAGTCTGCCAGTACTAAAAAGTTTTTATTGCTTTGTTTTTTTAAAAATAATAATCCTGCGGTGTAGGATCCCCCCTTAGCCCCAACCTCCCTGATCCCCCCCCCAAACAGCTCTCTAACCCCCACCCCCTGCCTTATTGTGCATCATATTGGGTACTGGCAGCTGTCTGCCAGTACCCAGTTTGAAATCAAATGTTTATTTTTTTGTTATTTTTTTTTTATTTTTCTGTAGTGTAGCATCCCCCCCTCAACACCCAACCCCCCACCCTGTCCCAGATCATTAATATTATTTATTCCCACCCTCTCTCCCACTGAGTCCCACCTTGTGTCTCTTCCACTTGTTCAATGTTTTGGCCGGTTTCACATGTGCAAGTGTATGTGCAGACTCACCCACACGCGATCCCGCCCCCTCCTCTACTGATGGCCGCCCACTCGCCTCCCTGGACACGCTCCCACCCACCAATGATCATAGCCATCAATAGCCGATGCAGAGAGGGCCACAGAGTGGCTCTCTCTGCATCGGACTGCTTAAAACAGTTATTGCAGGATGCCTCTATACTGAGGCATCACTGCAATAACATGAAAGTGGCTGGAAGCAATCAGGATAGCTTCCACTGCTTTCAAAGACCAACAACGTACAGGGTACGTCCTTGGTCATTAAGGACATTTTTTTGGAGGACATACCCTGCACGTCGTTGGTCATTAAGGGGTTAAATAACTTTCCAGTTTATTTTTTTTATTAATTATGCTGAGTTCTACTGATATCCTTTGTTACAAAGTAATCCTAGGTGAGCTCAGGAGCATGTAGCAGTTTAGCAGAATTGTTTGTAACTATGTTTATAGTAAAAAGAACAGAAAGTTCACCCCTGCTCGTATATAAAAGGTTCAACTTTATTTCCAAAATGTTAAAAAGTATAGGACAGCAGTACCCATACAACATCTAGCTTGGAGGAGCATAGCAAATATGGCTTACGCGTTTCGGCAAAATGTCGTAGTCATTTTTTCTGATCTCTTGAATTTTACTTTCACAATGTTTATAGCACATAGTCGCAAACACTACTAACAACGCTACAGATATGTGCATGCTCCTAAGCATCAATCAGCCTACCAAGCTTTACTATTCAGTAATATGGAAATCTAGCCTGATTTCTACACCTCTAGCTACTCAGAAGCCATGCTTGCTTTTCTCAGCTGTGGTTTAATGATCAGTCTATAATTTTAATGGTAGGTTTATTTGAACAGTGAGAGATAGAATAACAACAAAAAAATCCAGAAAAATGCATTTCAAAAAAGTTATAAATTGATTTGCATATTAATGAGTGAAATAAGTATTTGATCCCCTAACAATCAACAAGATTTCTGGCTACTAGGTGTCTTTTATACAGGTAACGAGCTGAGATTAGGAGGACTCTCTTAAAGGGAAAGTAACCATTTCTCACTATTAGGCACCCAGACACCCCCGGAATGTGGCGCCTGCTCTCCAATAAGCACACAGGCACCCCAGTTTTTTCCTTGCTAGTTAATAAGTGCCCAGCACTCTGGGAAAGTAGCCCCTGCTAGCTAATTTGTGTCCAGGTACCTGGCTGCATATTGGTGAGTAGGGACCACTTTCCTGTAGTGTTTGGGCATCTATTGGTGAGCAGGGGCCACTGTCACTGCCTTTTAGAGAAAAGGGGCCCTTTTTCCAGTATACTTGGGCATCTATTGGCAAGCAGGAACCAGTTTCCCAGAGTGCCTGGGCATGTATTATTGTTTAGGGGCCACTTTCCTTGAGGGTTTCTAGGTGGCTATTAACAAGCAGGGGCCACTTTTCTAGGGTGCCTAGGGACCTATTGCCATGCAGGGGCAATCTTCCAGGGGTGCCTGCGCACGTATTGGAAAACAGGGGCTACTGTACTTTGTGGTCCCTGGGGTCCCTGGATACCAATTGACACGCTGGGTCTTATTCCCTGAGTGCTTGGGTGATATTGGTGAGCAGGGTCCACTTTACCGGTCTGCATGGGTACATATTGCCAAGCTTTCTTTGAGGGCTCCTTGGTGGCTATTGGTGAACAGGGACCACTTTTTCTTAAATGTGTCTGGCAGTGTTAATTTTGGTTGACGAATAATTTTCGTCATAGTTTTCGTCAACTACATATTTTCACTGACGAAAATGATACAATAACTAAATAAAAACTAACAAATTAATACATTCATTTGATGAAAACTATGGACAAAAATCTGTTGACAAAAGGATTTTGCCTAAGCAAATGGTTTTTAAAACTAAAATAACTATTAACCTAGGCAAAAGTTATTTTCCTACCAAATATATACACATATATATTCATATATATATACACCCATATATTATAGCCCTTTCCATTCAAATACTTTTTCATTTACCAAATAATGTATTAACCCCTTTGCTACTGGGATTTTTATCATTTTTGTAATAACTCTATTTACATAGAAATAGTGCCTTTTTATTATTATTTCTATATATTGTTTCTTTAAAGTATACCACCCAAGGTTTTTTTGCCCATTTTGGTATACTGTATTTCATGCACTGTTTCCCTGCCAAATGCGATCATATAAAACAAATTGTTAACTATTCAGAAACTTTAAGCTTCTCACTGAAATTATTTACATATCATTTATGCAATCATGACACAAATGGTTGTAAAATCTTTGTTCGCAAATAGAAAACATACATCACTTTACCATTGTTTTTGGTAATTAAAAGGCCACTATTTGCAGCTGCACACCACACTTCTGAGATTCCTGGCAGTGAAGGGGTTAATCAGGTAGCTTGTAAGGTTAATATTAACTGTAGTGTAGAGACTACCCTCCCACCTGACATCTCCAACCACCTGATCCCTCCCAAACAGCTTTCTCTCCCCCCCTGACCCTGGATGGCGCTTGCTTATTTGTTGGCTACATTTAGCCACCAATAATCAAGTGTAACCCAGGTTCTGTACCAAAAATGGTCAGACTCTTAACCTTACATTCCTGCTTTTTAAATAAAGATAGCAAGAGAACGAAGAAAAATTGATAATAGGAGTAAATTAGAAAGTTGCTTAAAATAGCATGCTCTATCTGAATCACAAAATAAAAAAAATGGGTTTAGTATCCCTTTATGCACATTTGACCTATTCTGTGAAGGATAGCTATCTTCCAAGGTTTTCGTTTTTTCTCTGAGTCCCTATAACTGTGTGTTGCTTTATAAGAAATGTCTTGTCTTCAAATCTAAATTGCTATGACACTTAAAGGGACAGTCTACACCAGAATTGTTATTGTTTAAAAAGATAGATAATCCCTTTATTACCCATTCCCTAGTTTTGCACAACCAACACAGTTATATAAATACACTTTTTACCTCTGTGATTATCTTGTATCTAAACCTCTGCAAGATTCCCCCTTATTTCAGTTCTTTTGACAGACATCCATTTTAGCCAATCAGAGCTGGTTCACCTGAACTCCTCGTGTGTGAGCACAGTGTTATCTATATGACACACATGAACTAATACCCTCTAGTGGTGAAAAACGGTCAAAAAGCCATTAGAGAAGAGGTGGCCTTAAAGGGCTTTGAAATTAGCATATGAACCTCCTAGGTTTAGCTTTCAACTAAGAATACCAAGAGAACAAAACAAAATTGGTAATAAAAGTAAATTGGAAAATTGTTTAAAATTACATTCTCTATCATGAAAGTTTATTTTGGACTAGACTGTTCCTTTAACTCTTCATCTGAATTGCATTGTAAGAAAACGATTCTCAAGGTGACCATGACTTCAATCAAAAGTAACATCAGGTGATTAACAGTGGCTTGGTAATAGTTTACTTTTGTGTAGCAACCTTATACTGGATTTTGTTTCTGTTTGGATGATTCTTAGAATTGGTTTATTATGTTCTGCAAGTTTCTACTATAGTCCTTGATCTGATTGCTAAAGTTAAGGTTCTGCCAAAATGTTAATAATAAACAATATCATGAGTGCATCCAGCTGGCTACACCCAGAAGTCAAGAACTGCATTAACAGTATTAGCTTCTGTTATATAATGTGCAAATTATATAGATAATTACTCAAATCATACAGTAACATATTAGATTAATTAAGAACTGCTTTGATACTATATGTCCTGTACGCTGACTAAATTATATCCTCCCAGAGCCACCTGAACATGGAGATAATTAAGTAATGTCACTTTCACAATCCAGAAATGAACAATACAGTGGACAGATATATGTGAACTGGATATAAACGGCATAAACTAGTTAACCTTCACATTCAGCGTGTTATTCTTTTATAAATGGCAGATATACAGCAGTTATACAGCATAAAACACAAAGAAGCACCCTTCATGTACTCCACAAACAGCTATGAGAAAAAATATTTTTAAAATGTTTGTCCTTAATCAAGTGGTAGGACTAAACAATAGTGTTAAATAATCCAACCATTTTGTGCTCCCTAACTGCTAAATTACTAGTTTAAAATGTTCAGTAAGATAGATATTAAAGGGACAGTCAACTCCAAAACTTTTATTGTTTAAAAAGATAGATAATCCCCTTATTACCCATTCCCCAGTTTTGCATAACCAACACAGTTATATTAATATACTTTTTACCTCTGTGATTGCCTTGTATCTAAGCCTCTTTTGACACCCCCTGATCACATGGCTATTTATTTATTATCTATTGACTTGCATTTTAGCCAATTAGTGCTGTGTTGTGCACAACTACATAGGAGAGAGCACAATGTTATCTATATGGCACACATGAATTGGCTCTTTTGTTGTGAAAAGCTAATAAAATGCATGTGATAAGAGACTGTCTGTAGTAGCTTAGAAAAATACAGAAATTTAGAGTTTTAAATGTTATAATGTATATTAATATAACAATGTTGGCTGTGCAAAGCTGGGGAATGGGTAGTAAAGCCATTATTTATCTTTTTAAACAATAACAATTTTGGTGTTGAGTGTCCCTTTAATTAAACATACATGGTGACAAGTAGTTAAAATTAGTACCTTAAAACAGCTGCTGCCAGAGAACTAAATATGAATAGACAGGTTTTGTAAAATTGTTTCATCTATGAATATTATATATGTCTTACACAGGGAAAAAACTAAATTTATGCTTACCTGATAAATTTCTTTCTCTTGTGGTGTATCCAGTCCACGGGTTCATCCATTACTTGTGGGATATTCTCCTTCCCAACAGGAAGTTGCAAGAGGACACCCACAGCAGAGCTGTCTATATAGCTCCTCCCCTAACTGCCACCCCCAGTCATTCGACCGAAGACAAGCAAGAAAAAAGGAGAAACTATAGGGTGCAGTGGTGACTGTAGTTTAAAAATAAAAAACACCTGTCTTAAAGTGACAGGGCGGGCCGTGGACTGGATACACCACAAGAGAAAGAAATTTATCAGGTAAGCATGAATTTTGTTTTCTCTTGTAAGGTGTATCCAGTCCACGGGTTCATCCATTACTTGTGGGATACCAATACCAAAGCTTTAGGACACGGATGAAGGGAGGGACATGGCAGGAACTTAAACAGAAGGCACCACTGCCTGCAAGACCTTTCTCCCAAAAATAGCCTCAGAGGAAGCAAAAGTATTAATAGAATTTAGAAAAAGTATGAAGCGAAGACCAAGTCGCCGCCTTACAAATCTGTTCAACAGAGGCCTCATTTTTAAAAGCCCATGTGGAAGCTACCGCTCTAATGGAATGAGCTGTAATTCTTTCAGGAGGCTGCTGGCCAGCAGTCTCATAAGCTAAACGGATTATGCTTCTCAGCTAAAAAGAAAGAGAAGATGCCGAAGCCTTTTGGCCTCTCCTCTGTCCAGAGTAGACAACAAAAAATGCAGATGTTTGACGAAAATCCTTAGTAGCTTGTAAATAAAACTTTAAAGCACGAACCACGTCAAGATTGTGTAATAGATGTTCCTTCTTTGAAGAAGCATTAGGACACAGTGATGGAACAACAATCTCCTGATTGATATTCTTATTAGATACCACCTTAGGAAGAAACCCAGGTTTGGTACGCAAAACTACCTTATCTGTATGGAAGATCAAATAAGGGGAATCACACTGTAAGGCAGATAACTCTGAAACTCTTCGAGCCAAAGAGATAGCTACCAAAAACAGAACTTTCCAAGATAGAAGTTTGATATCTATGGAATGCAGAGGTTCAAACAGAACCCCTTGAAAAACTTTAAGAACTAAGTTTAAACTCCATGGGAGCAACAGGTTTAAACACAGGCTTGATTCTAACTAAAGCCTGACAAAATGCCTGAACATCTGGAACATCTGCCAGACGCTTGTGCAGAAGAATAGACAGAGCAGAAATCTGTCCCTTTAAGGAACTAACTGACAATGCCTTCTCCAATCCTTCTTGGAGAAAGGATAATATCCTAGGAATCCTGACTTTACTCCATGAGTAACCCTTGGATTCATACCAATGATGATATTTACACCATATCTTATGATAGATTTTCCTGGTGACAGGCTTTCGAGCCTGAATAAGGTATCAATGACCAACTCGGAGAAACCACGTTTTGATAAAATCAAGCGTTCAATCTCCAAGCAGTCAGCCACAGAGAAATTAGATTTGGATGTTTGAATGGACCTTGGAGTAGAAGGTCCTGCCTCAGTGGCAGAATCCATGGTGGAAGGGATGACATGTCCACCAGATCTGCATACCAAGTCCTGCGTGGCCACGCAGGTGCTATCAAAATCACTGAAGCTCTCTCCTGCTTGATCTTGGCAATCAGACGAGGGAGGAGAGGAAATGGTGGGAACACATAAGCCAGGCTGAAGGACCAGGGCACTGCTAGAGCATCTATCAGCGCTGCCTGGGTATCCCTTGACCTGGACCCGTAACAAGGAAGCTTGGCGTTCTGATGAGACGCCATCAGATCCAGTTCTGGTTTGCCCCATAGTTGAATCAGCTGGGCAAATACCTCCGGATGGAGCTCCCACTCTCCCGGATGAAAATCTGCCGACTTAGAAAATCCGCCTCCCAGTTCTCTACTCCTGGGATATGGATAGCTGAGAGATGGCAAGAGTGAACCTCTGCCCATAAAAAACTCCAACATTGCCAGGGGGCTTCTTGTTCCCCCCTGATGGTTGATATAGGCTACAGTCGTGATATTGTCTGACTGAAGTCTGATGAACCTGACCGCAGCTAGTTGAGGCCAAGCCTGAAGAGCATTGAATATCGCTCTCAGTTCCAGAATGTTTATCGGAAGGAGGGCTTCCTCCTGAGTCCACGAACCCTGAGCCTTCAGGGAGTTCCTGACTGTGCCCCAGCCCAGAAGGCTGGCATCTGTCGTCACTATAGTCCACTCTGGCCTGCGGAAACTCATTCCCCTGGACATATGGACCCGAGATAACCACCAGAGAATCCCTGGTCTCTTGATCCAGATCTAGCAGAGGGGACAAATCTGTGTAGTCCCCATTCCACTGATTAAGCATGCAAAGTTGCAGTGGTCTGAGATGTAGGCGGGCAAACGGAACTATGTCCATTGCCGCTACCATTAGGCCGATTACTTCCATACACTGAGCCACTGACAGCCGAGAAGTGGAATGAAGAGCACGGCAGGAATTTTGAAGCTTTGATAACCTAACCTCTGTCAGAAAAATTTTCATTTCTACTGAATCAGTGTTCCTAGGAAGAAAACTCTTGTGAGAGGGGAGAGAGAACTCTTTTCTTCGTTCACCTTCCACCCGTGAGACCCCAGAAAGGCCAGAACAATGTCCGTATGGGACTTGGCGATTTGAAAAGTCGGCGCCTGTATAAGAATGTCGTCTAGGGAAGGAGCCACTGCTATGCCCCGTGGCCTTAGAACCGCCAGTAGGGACCCTAGAACCTTTGTAAAGATTCTTAGTGCCGTGGCTAACCTGAAGGAAAGAGCCACAAACTGGTAATGCCTGTCTAAGAAGGTGAACCTGAGGAACTGATGATGATCTTTGTGAATCGGAATGTGGAGATAAGCATCCTTTAAGTCCACGGTAGTCATATATTGACCCTCCTGGATCATAGGGAGGATGGTTTGGATAGTCTCCATCTTGAAGGATGGAATCCTGAGAAATTTGTTTAGGATCTTGAGATCCAAGATTGGTCTGAAAGTTCCCTCTTTTTTGGGAACTATAATCAGATTTGAATAGAAGCCCTGCCCCTGTTCCTCCCTTGGAACTGGGTGGATCACTCCCATAACCAGTAGGTCTTGAACGCAACGTAAGAATGCCTCTCTCTTTATCTGGTTTACAGATAATTGTGAGAGATGAAATCTCCCCTTTGGAGATGAAGCTTTGAAGTCCAGAAGATATACCTGGGAAACGATCTCTAATACCCAGGGATCCTGGACGTCTCTTGCCCATTCCTGGGCAAAGAGAGAAAGTCTGCCCCCCATTAGATCCGGTTCCGGATTGGGGGCTACTCCTTCATGCTGTCTTAGAGGCAGCCGCAGGTTTCTTGGCCTGCTTCCCCTTGTTCCAAGCCTGGTTAGGTCTCCAGACTGGTTTGGGCTGGGCGAAATTTCCCTCTTGTTTTACATTAGAGGAAACTGAAGCTGCGCCACTCTTGAAGTTTCGAAAAGAACGAAAATTATTCTGTTTGGTCCTTAACTTATTGGACCTATCCTGAGGAAGGGCGTGACCTTTACCTCCAGTAATATCAGAAATGATCTCCTTCAGACCGGGCCCGAATAGGGTCTGTCCCTTGAAGGGGATGTTAAGATGCTTAGACTTTGAAGTAACGTCTGCTGACCAGGACTTAAGCCATAGCGCCCTACGCGCCAAAATGGCAAAACCTGAATTCTTAGCCGTTAGCTTGGCTAAATTAAAAATGGCGTCAGAAATAAAGGAGTTAGCTAACTTAAGAGCTTTAATCCTGTCTAGAATATCATCTAACGGGTCTCCACCTGTAGAACCTCCTCAAGAGACTCAAACCAAAAGGCCGCTGCAGCAGTAACTGGGGCAATGCATGCAAGAGGCTGGAGAATAAAATCTTGATGTATAAAAATTTTCTTAAGGAGACCCTCCAATTTTTTATCCATAGGATCTAGGAAAGCACAACTGTCCTCGACGGGGATAGTTGTACGCTTAGCTAGGGTAGAGACTGCTCCCTCCACCTTAGGGACCGTCTGCCACGAGTCCCGTATGGTGGCATCTATGGGAAACATCTTTTTGATAGCAGGAGGGGGAGAGAACGGCACACCTGGTCTATCCCATTCCTTAGTAATAATTTCCGAAAACCTCTTAGGGACTGGAAAAACATCAGTATAAACAGGCATGGCAAAGTATTTGTCCATTTTGCACAATTTCTCTGAAACCACAATGGGGTCACAGTCATCCAGAGTCGCTTAAACCTCCTTAAGCAATAAGCGGAGGTGTTCAAGCTTAAATTTAAATGCTGTCATCTCAGAATCAGACTGAAGTAACGCCTTCCCTGAGCCTGAAATGTCACCCACAGATAGAAGCTCACCTGCCTCGGCTTCTGAGTATTGTGAAGGTATATCTGACACAGGCAATAAAGCGTCAGAAACCTCTGTATTAATTCTAGCCCCAGAGCTGTCTCACTTTCCTTGTAGCCCTAGCAGTTTGGAGAATACCTCTGTGAGGGTAGCATTCATAACTGCCGCCATGTCCTGTAAGGTAAAATAATTATATAGGTTATAGGTTCTGACACATGGGGAGAGTTAGATGGCATAATCTCCCTCTTTTCAGTCAGAGAATCCCCTGGAGATAAATCTTTAGGTATGGTCTTTATAGTTTATAGAAATTTCAGTACATTTGGTACACATTCTAAGAGGGGGTTCCACAATGGCTTCTAAACATATTGAACAAGGAGTTTCCTCTATGTCAGACATGTTTAACAGACTAGTAATGAGACAAGCAAGCTTGGAAAACACTTTAATAAAGGTGAAACAGCGATTAAACAAAAACGTTACTGTGCCTTTAAGAGAAAAAACTAGCACTTAAACTGCAAAATAGTGAAAAAATACAGTAAAATCTTTGAAATTTTTACAGTGTGTGTAAGGGACTAAAGCAACATTGCACCCACTTGCAAATGGATGATTAACCCCTTAGGCTCCAAACCGGATTGAAAAACGTTAAAAAACGTTAAAATTCAATTGAGCACCATGCCACAGCTCTGCTGAGGCTCCTACCTGCCCTTAAATACGATTTGTGTAGAAATAACCCCTTTGAAATGGTTCTCAGATGCCAGAGGACTCTTCTAGTGAAGCTGGATGTCTCAATCTGAATTAAAACTGCGCAGTTAGAGCGCTAAAATAGGCCCCTCCCACCATGTACTGGATGTCAGAGGGGCCTTAAGAAAATACTCCTAGGAGTATCTGACTAGCCATGGGGAAACTAGGCCCCAAATAAAGACTTATCTCCCTCAGAGAAAAAAAATGTCCTATTTATGAAATCATGTAAACGTTTTGTCACTAAGCAATATGAATATTAACATGAGTATTACCCTGTTATGTAAGCATGATCCCAGTCGCTGTTAAATCACTGCATCAGGCTTACCTCAAATACACAAGGCTCTGTCAGCATTTTCTAGAACTTATTCATCTCTCTAGAAATAAAAATACTGAACATACCTCAAAGCAGGTAATCTGCAGACCGTTCCCCCAACTGAAGTTTTCCCATATTCTTCAGTTATGTGTGAGAACAGCAATGGACCTTAGTTACAAACTGCTAAGATCATCAAACCTCCAGGCAGAATTCTTCTTCTAATTTCTGCCTGAGAGTAAAACAGTACAACGCCTGTACCGTTTAAAAATAACAAACTCTTGATTGAAGGTAAAAAACTTCACTAAGTCACCACATATCTCTTGATACTTCCTTTCTTGTAGAGAGTTGCAAGAGACTGACAGGGGGTGGCATTTAGGGGAGGAGCTATATAGACAGCTCTGCTGTGGGTGTCCTATTGCAACTTCCTGTTGGGAAGGAGAATATCCCACAAGTAATGGATGAACCCGTGGACTGGATACACCTTACAAGAGAAATCACATTATAAGATAGATCAGCATTGCAGTTAAAAGGATTAGGAAGCACCTTATTCTCTAACTATGTAAATGTATGTTGGTAGGCAGGTATCCTAAAGTCGATTCATTCTTCTTGTGGTCAAGACTGAGAAATGGGATGATTTTGCTCTTCTGTTGCTGTGATAATGTGCTATTGCCAATCAGCAATCACATTATATTCTATGGTCATTTATTTAGTGGTAGTGGGCATCCTCACATGGGACCAAACAGAATTCAATTCAAGATCTGCTAATAAACACACATTTTACTTTTGTTTTTTAAACTTTTTTACCTTTTGTGTGTTTTCTACATGTGTGTGTGAGAGGATAACTAGAAGTGCACAACTCATTTTGGTAAGATTTTGGGGATTAATGATTTGATGGATTTTCAGGAAAATGTATGAACTAGCCAGCGCAAATGGAACATACAGTAACATAGCATAAGCTGATTCCAAATGTCACTGAGGAGATGGAGAACCTCCCTAGAAGGCTGTGTCATGTCCACTTACCTCGGAAATAACCTACACAGAGTCTAATGTTTCTATGGATAACGATCAAGGGAACTGAGAATTGATGGAATCCGGCAAAAGACATGTGGTTTGAACAACCTCCAAAATAGATAGATATCAGCCTTGTGATAGCTGCACCTCCATGCTGTGAGCATGACCCCAGGAATAATCATATAAAGTGTAAAAAGAAAAACCAACAAGTGACGCTGGTTCTTAGAATCAAGAACCAACAAAATTCAGTTGAAGACATAGAATATCAAGGTTATGGCAGAGACATATGCTAGGCCAAAGACAGCCATAGCAGAGTAAATATTTCCAGAGTTAGTCCAAACCAAGCTGCTGTTGTTAGCTGAAGAAAAGACAATCTGGTGAATTGGGAAAAACATGGAGAGAACCACCAAGAAAGAAATTCAGGAAGAGATCAATCCAGCATCCAAATAATAAAATCATCAAAGAGCTGAGAAATTCTTGTCAGTCCATAATTTGTTTTCCTAAGAAGTGGTCTTGATTCATAACCTTCCAAGTCAGTTCACCTACTTAATAGAATTCATGTCAAATGAGTGGCCATGACTGGAGAACCCAGAAGATTGTCCCAAGATCCAAGATGTTTATTGGTAACCTCGCCTTGTGAGGTTACAATGACCCAAGATGGATGAAGGAATGATGCCCCTTTGGCAATTGAATTATGATTTATCCACAAAGTTAGGGACCACTTCATTCTGTTATATAGAAGGATTTCCTTTCCAGATCTAAACATTTGTTTCAACATACAAAATTGAAGAGGGCGTAAATGAAAATGAGCAAAAGGAACCAGGTCTGAGAATGCCACCATCAGACCGACCACTTTCATACATTGAGCTACTGACGGAAGAGCTGTTGTCTGTAGCTTGGCACAGGCCCAATGTAATTTGAGTCTGCATCGCTCCATGACAGAAAGGTGCATGGAAACTGAATCAATAGTTACTCCCAGAAAACAAACCTTGGTATTGGGTATTTGGAACATTTATCTTCCAACTATGGCTGAGAAAGAACACAAGAAGTCTCTCTGTGTGGGAAACTGCCAATGACAGACAGTGGGGTATAGGGATTGCGCTAACGCTAAAAGAACTTCCTAGCCTTCCTTAAAAATGTCCTAACACCTCCAAGTTAGGATAAACAGAAAAATAGAAGATTTCCGATTATATTAACCATGCATGATCTAAAATTCTTTGCAGAGAGTTCTGGTGATTCTTAAAATGACAGAATTAATCTCCTAAAAGAAAGTTAATAAGAGTGAATAGTGAAAAAAATACATATGCATAAATTGATGAGAAGATAATAATTTTACTAAAACAATATAATATTAAAGAGTTAAAAAGAATTTACAAAGGGACGTCTCCCAATATATGTTAAAACATCCTGTTGGTTTGATGGAATACTCAACAGTACATACTTAAGCAGTCAACAAAGAAAGAAAAAAAAAGGATTTCTGATACAGTCAATATCCCAAACAATATCACTAGTGTAATTTCAAATGTCAGAAATGTTTACTTGTAATGAGTGACATCTGTTATTAAGGACAAAACATGTACCTGGCTCACAATGTTCCAAATGCTGAATGAAGTGCCTCCCGGAGCCTTACCAAACTCACGGCTTTGCTCCTACTTTTTAATATTACATTGTTTTAGTAAAATTATTATCTTCTCATCGATTTGTGCATATGTATTTTTTATTCACTATTATTAAAACTTTTTTTCAAGACATTATTGACTATATACTTTTAGGAGATTAATTCTGTCATTTTAAGAATCACCAGAACTCTATGCAAAGAATTTTAGATCACGCATGGTTAATATACTTAGAAACTCTGTAGAGGAATTTATATTATTCTCTACATATATATCCGTGTACTTCCAGCTTTATTTTTAAGAGCCTCCTTCTTCGTTTCAATGACAGGGATGGAGCCTGAACCTGGGGCTCGATCCGATAAAAATCGTCGCCCGCAAAAGCTGGCGACGCCAATATTTGCGCTGGGTTGGTATCCTATATACGGCGTAACTTAGAAGTTACGCGCGTAGATTTCTGGCGTCGCCCGTAGTTTTTTGGGCCATAGACTGACATACAAAACACGCGCAGTTTGGTATCCAATATACTTACGCGCGCAGATTTCAGAAAATCTACTCCAATCTCATCTTGCCACAAATTGAAGGCGCAGCAACCCTTGCACTGACTTAGAAACCAACGTAACTCTCTGAAGGCCTAACAAGTGCATGCTTAACAACATACATATCAGCAGCTTGATCACAATAGTTAACCTCTTAAAAGAATTTAATATTCCTGCCCCTGCAAGTTTGTCAAACCAATCACAAAGGGGTGCATCATGGGGCCCAGGGAGACATCATGGGGCCAAGGGAGACATCATGGGGCCAAGGGAGACATCATGGGGCCAAGGGAGACATCATGGGGCCCAGGGAGACATCATGGGGCCCAGGGAGACATCATGGGGCCAAGGGAGACATCATGGGGCCAAGGGAGACATCATGGGGACAAGGGAGACATCATGGGGCCAAGGGAGACATCATGGGGCCAAGGGAGACATCATGGGGCCCAGAGATACATCATGGGGCCCAGGGGGTGGTGGAAGCCCTACAATCCCCTGTTGTTCTGTCTACACATGCTGAATCTATATTTGTTGCTGAGGTCCATGGTGATGGTGCTGCCCCTGCTGCAGCTGGTCATTGAATTACATACTGCGGAGTTCCACTGCATGTAAGTGAAACTACTACATCCCACCCCCATTCCCTTAACCACCCTAATTACTGAAAATATATCATTAGTTCAATTCATGTTTTGGTCACTATGATTTATTGACTATCATTTTGAGGAATGAAAATGGATGTTTATACCTTATGTTCACACCTTCTGTAAAAACATTATTATTTAGATATATATACCCATGTGCAGGGATAGGCAAGGTGTCCTTCACTAAAACTCTTTGCCTTAGAAAATGTCAGCAACAGCCTTGGCTTGTGCCTATCCCTGCACATGGGTCAATTTCTATTGGATGTGAGAAACCTTGATTTACATCTTAAAAGGGAATATCACTATATGTACCCTTCATACACAACTATGTGATGTGGTTTAGAGAACATGAATATGTAATAAACATGATGATATTACCTTTTCTGGGCCATTTCCACACAGGCCTTATTATATTTCTCAAAGATATTAGTGAACTAAAACACCCCTCACATGGATGTGGATGACAATTATATGGTAAATAACAGAGGACAAGATTTAGGATTAAATATAACAAGATTTATTTTCTTTTCGGCTTCTTAGATGAGGGGGCTGAGGGGCCTGGAGTGGGTCTCCTGCCTCTCCTGGGTTGTGTTGATTGTGAGGATCCTGCAGGAGTGCTGGCCACAGATGAGATGCTCGAGGCAATGTCCTGCTGGTGGGTGAAATGCTCCACCAACACACCCAACAGTTGGTTCTGTTCCCTCCATCTGTTGTCACTCTGGATTTGCATGTCAGAAATGACTCTAAGCATTTGCGATTGGTTTTGGACCATAGCAGTTAAAGATGCTGCCATGTTCGGTTGCAGCTCAATGGAACGCTGTTGTAATGTCTATTGGCTCCTATAGAACCTGCGTTGGTCCTTCTGCATTCTCTCGCAGGTTGAGGTGAGACTCTCGCAGGTCACTGTTTGCCTCCTCTGTAGGGAAATGTATTCATCGCCCATGGCTGAAGTCATTGGATCCATGGGCTCTTCCCCAGCAGCGACTCTAGGCACCGGTTCCATTTCTATATCCTCAGTTGGTGATGCAGGCTGTGTAATCTCAGCTGGGGGTGCAGGCCCAGGAATCTCAGCTGGGGGTGCAGGCCGAGGAATCTCAGCTGGGGGTGCAGGCCGAGGAATCTCAGCTGGGGGTGCAGGCCCAGGAATCTCAGCTGGGGGTGCAGGCCCAGGAATCTCAGCTGGTGGAGCTCTTCCAACTGCAGCCGATGGTGCAGATGTCCGGATGGACTGATAGTCCCATTGCCTGCTGGTGTGCATCCACTCAGCCTGCTGGTAGAATCCCGGAGTGGCATGATATTGTTGGAGGGGGTAAAGACATCTACCCTTCGGGGCTGGCTTGGCTCCCCCTCCAAGCCAAAGGAATAGTCCTCCGGCCAGGGCTCCTGCCAGGTATCCTTCTGTAATGCTGGCCGCATAACATTGGGATTATCAATTGAGGCAGTCCAACCCTGGTCATGCCTGGCATACTCCTGCTGGACTCTCCGGACCGGTGGTCGAGGTGGAGACATACTTTGTTCCTCTGCTGGAGGGGGATGCATGGGCGTTGGCACCCTGGTGACTGGAGGTTCTGTGGAGGGGTCAAATGATGAGAGGGATTAGTACAGTCAGATATATATCCATGTGGGCATACAATGTACATGCTAGGGCCTATCCACATTCTCATGTCAAACTCTATAACATGCATGTGCACATTGAGATTTGTGATATGAGGGTTTTTAATATGCAAAGTATACATGTATGTGTTTCATACAATAGTTCTGTGTACATGTCAGTGATGGAGAAAATGTGTTCTTTAAGTGACACTATGGTTGTGATGACTATACAGGGAGTGCAGAATTATTAGGCAAGTTGTATTTTTGAGGATTAATTTTATTATTGAACAACAACCATGTTCTCAATGAACCCAAAAAACTCATTAATATCAAAGCTGAATAGTTTTGGAAGTAGTTTTAGTTTGTTTTTAGTTATAGCTATTTTAGGGGGATATCTGTGTGTGCAGGTGACTATTACTGTGCATAATTATTAGGCAACTTAACAAAAAACAAATATATACCCATTTCAATTATTTATTTTTACCAGTGAAACCAATATAACATCTCAACATTCACAAATATACATTTCTGACATTCAAAAACAAAACAAAAACAAATCAGTGACCAATATAGCCACCTTTCTTTGCAAGGACACTCAAAAGCCTGCCATCCATGGATTCTGTCAGTGTTTTGATCTGTTCACCATCAACATTGCGTGCAGCAGCAACCACAGCCTCCCAGACACTGTTCAGAGAGGTGTACTGTTTTCCCTCCTTGTAAATCTCACATTTGATGATGGACCACAGGTTCTCAATGGGGTTCAGATCAGGTGAACAAGGAGGCCATGTCATTAGATTTTCTTCTTTTATACCCTTTCTTGCCAGCCACGCTGTGGAGTACTTGGACGCGTGTGATGGAGCATTGTCCTGCATAAAAATCATGTTTTTCTTGAAGGATGCAGACTTCTTCCTGTACCACTGCTTGAAGAAGGTGTCTTCCAGAAACTGGCAGTAGGACTGGGAGTTGAGCTTGACTCCATCCTCAACCTGAAAAGGCCCCACAAGCTCATCTTTGATGATACCAGCGCAAACCAGTACTCCACCTCCACCTTGCTGGCGTCTGAGTCGGACTGGAGCTCTCTGCCCTTTACCAATCCAGCCACGGGCCCATCCATCTGGCCCATCAAGACTCACTCTCATTTCATCAGTCCATAAAACCTTAGAAAAATCAGTCTTGAGATATTTCTTGGCCCAGTCTTGACGTTTCAGCTTGTGTGTCTTGTTCAGTGGTGGTCGTCTTTCAGCCTTTCTTACCTTGGCCATGTCTCTGAATATTGCACACCTTGTGCTTTTGGGCACTCCAGTGATGTTGCAGCTCTGAAATATGGCCAAACTGGTGGCAAGTGGCATCTTGGCAGCTGCACGCTTGACTTTTCTCAGTTCATGGGCAGTTATTTTGCGCCTTGGTTTTTCCACACGCTTCTTGCGACCCTGTTGACTATTTTGAATGAAACGCTTGATTGTTCGATGATCACGCTTCAGAAGCTTTGCAATTTTAAGAGTGCTGCATCCCTCTGCAAGATATCTCACTATTTTTGACTTTTCTGAGCCTGTCAAGTCCTTCTTTTGACCCATTTTGCCAAAGGAAAGGAAGTTGCCTAATAATTATGCACACCTGATATAGGGTGTTGATGTCATTAGACCACACCCCTTCTCATTACAGAGATGCACATCACCTAATATGCTTAATTGGTAGTAGGCTTTCGAGCCTATACAGCTTGGAGTAAGACAACATGCATAAAGAGGATGATGTGGTCAAAATACTCATTTGCCTAATAATTCTGCACTCCCTGTAATGTCCATTTACAGAAAAATCTACATGTGTCTTGTGGCCTGTGTTACTCTGAGATATGTTAGTATTTCACTATTCCACCTAATATCATGAATTTCAATGTGTTAAGTAGCATTAAATGGACATTAAACCCATTTTGATTCTTTCATGATTCAGCTAGAGCATGCAATTGTAAACAACTTTGTAATTTACTTCCATTACCTATTTTGCTTCATTCTCTTGATATTATTAGCTGAAAAGCATTTCTAGATAGGCTCAGAAGCTGCTGATTGGTGGCTGCACATCAATGCCTTGTGTGATTGCCTCACCCATGTGCATTGATATTTAATAAACAAAGATTAAGAAAATAATGAAGCAAAATAGATAATAGAAGTAAATTGGGATGTTGTTGAAAACTGTATTCTCTATCTGAATAATGAACTAAAAATATTTTGTTTCATGTCCCTTTAATGTTAAATCTCATTGTTGATGTTTTTGTTAGTAGGCAAAATACCATGCTCCTCATTGTGTACATGAATGTGTGACAATATAGGATGTTATAACTCAAATACATATAATACTGGTGTGTGGGATGTTACTCACCAGCATGCTGCGCTGATGTTGCAATCCCTGAGTCACGAGCCCCTGGAAGTCCACGGACTGCTGTGACGCTCAGGGACCTACGAATCAGCTCCTGCCACTCGTTGTATTCCGCCTCATAGTGAGGCCCACCTCCTGTTGCCCTCTGGGACATTGCTTCTTGGCCCATCTTCTCCTTAACTCTCCTCTTACAGTCATTCCACCTCTTCTTTAGGCCATCCACATTCCTCTTCTGCTGGGACACTCCATTAACGGCCTCCACCACCTTCTGCCAGCCATCTTTACGCCTACGGGCAACTCCTTTGCCCTTCTCTTGGCCAAAGAGGGCAGTATGGTTCTCCAGGACAGCCTGGACTAGAGCGAGGTTTTCTGCGAATGTGAAGTTAGGGCACCTCATATGCTCCTCGTCCTGGGCCGCCTGGCTCCCTCCCTGGGATGTCCCTGGTGTGGGTTCCTCCCTATCCTCTCCCACCTCCCCCCTTCTATCCCCATGTGCACCCTCCATCCCTCTTCTGAGTGTGCCTGGCCTTGGGGCAACCCCACTCCCATCCTCCCTTCTGGCTCTCCCTCTCCCCACTCCGCTCACTCCCTGACAGGGACCCTGCTGCTCCTCCTGTCCATAATCCTCTCCCTGCAACTCCCCTTCCCTCCTCCCCCCAGCCCTAGCTCTCCCTGACATCCTCACACTACACACACTCACACACTCACACTCACTCCCACTTCAATCACACACAATCACAACCAAACACTCAGCCTTTCAAACTGTAAAAGATAAATAAAATGTGTAAGGTGTTTTTAAAAAAAGTGTTGTGTATTTTGTATATGTGTGTATGCAAAATGTGTGCAATATGTAAAAAAGTGACAGTAATGTACAAGCTTAACAAATCCACCAAATCCGACCTAACTAAATATTATGCAATGCGCCTCTATCTCTACTCTAACGACTTTCTCCTACTCACTGTAGTGTGCTGTAGCTCCAAGAACCGACCAAACACACTAAAGAAAATGGCGGCTGCGCAGGGGTGGCGCATCTCTTAGAACTGACGTAATTTTTTACGAGTCGTAGGCTAATTTGCATAAAACTACACTTTATTGAGAGTTTACGTGAACAAAATACTGGTGCAAGTACTTGCGACGACTAAAATGTGTATTTGCGCACATTTTGGCTGCTCGCCGGTTTTTCCTACTTACGCCAGTTTAGCATCTGACGGCGCTGGATATTGGATAGCTCGAGTTGCGAGCTGAAACTGCGGGCGCCGCGGGTTCCCTTGCTTGCGCCACAAGCTACGCTGTATATCAGATCGCACCCCAGAATGTTGTCCAGGTAAGGGGCTACTGAAATACCACTAATAAAGCTCCCAAAATCTTTGCAAATACTCTGCGAGCTGTAGCTAAACTGAATGGAAGGGCAACAAACTGAAAATATTATTCCTGAAAAGCAAATCTGAGGAATTGATGTTGATCTTTCTTTAAAGGAATATAAAGGTAAGCATTTTTCAGTTCTATTGTGGACATAAAATGACCCTGCTGTACTAGAGGTAAACTAGTACATATGGTCTCTTTTTGAAAGTAGGAACTCTCAAGAATTTGTTTAAGGTCTTTAAACCTTTAAATCAGGAAAAATGTGGAAGTGCCCTCCCTTTTTGGAACAACAAAAAGGTTGGAATAAAAACCCTTACCATGTTCTGAAACTAGGACAGACTTTATAACTCTCAACAGTTTCAAATCTGGAACACACTGAAGAAAAGCATCTGCTTTCAAAGGTTGTTTTGGGACATGAGGCAGAAGGAGCCTTCTACAAGGAGTTCTGGTAGAAAACCTATCCTGTAACCTTGGGACACAATGCACAAAAAAAGTGTCCTGAACTGACTGATGCCAAGCTTACTGAAAAAGGCTCAACTTTCCCCCTACCAGAACTGAATCTGGGTTGGGGGCCATACCATCATGCTAATTTGGAATTGGAGGACAATTTCTGGTTCTGCTTGTATTTGCTCCAGGAAGAACATGGCTTCAAAGAAGGCTTGGAGGTCTCAGGTATTTGAGAGGTAGAGGACTTCTGAAAATTTGAGGAGAAAAATGAACAAAAACGACTAACAGATCTGTTCTTACTCTTAGATCCCTTGTCCAGAGGAAGAAAGGCACCCTTTCCACCAATAAAGGTGGAAATTATTGCATCCAAACCTGAAACAATTATATTTTTTTCTTGAGAAGGAAAAGATAATAGTCTATTGTTGGAGAGCATACCTGCAGGCCAAGATTTGAGCCATAAAACTTTCCTGGTCGAAACAACAACTTTTTTTTTCCATTATTCTATATAATATCAATTACTGCATCTCAGATGAAGGAATTAGCAGTGCAAATAACTTAATGCAGCTTTTTAAGTCTTCAATTGAGTACTCTTCTGATAGTTCTGCAATGTAGGGGTGTGGCAGTTTAGGGTTTAATAGTGTAGTGAGTACTTTGCGATGTGGGATGTTGGCGGATTAGGGGTTGTTAGAGTAGGTGGCTTATGGTGATTAGGGTTAGCGCACAAGTAAGGTGTTTTTTCATGGTTTGTCGCTCAATTGAAGTCTATGGGGCGTACGTTAAAGTGGTTGCAATATTCTTTGCTTGCATCGAGTTAGTGCAGAAGCGAAAGAAATGTACTTTGAACTTGTATTGCACTCGCTACCTGATGCGTGCAAAAAGCAGAAGTCGAGCAAAGTTAGATTGCGAGCTAGAGCGGTAATTACTGCTCCACCCGTAATCTAGCCCTATGAATTTCCTTGGAATGAGTTAGAAAAATGGTCCACTATTTTCTATATAATAACTGTAATTTCACATTTTTTTTAAGCTTTCCTTCTCTTCCTCAAGTTTTTCACGCTCTTGGTAAACTGGAGATGGGCGGAGCCGGTCGGTATTGAGAGGCAGTAAATTTATTCGTATGTGGGTCTTTCAGAGGCAGTGGCATGATTTTGGGAAACAGAGCATCTTACTGGAATAGACATGTAGCTCTGTGCATTTGTGTATAGCTGTGCTATGCTGTGCACATGTTTAAACAGTGTAGTGGAGGCAGGGCTGGATTAATGAAGTGTACAACAGACCCAGGCGGCACTTGACAGGGGGCTGCACTTCAGTGGGTTGTTTACTGTCATAACTGGAGATCGCTCCTGTCCTGTCTTTTCACTGGATCAAGCAAAATCTTTTTATACCTCATATTGTAATGTAGGTATCTCTCCTGCACATCAAGAACCCTGTATAGTAGGATAAATATCTTTAAATTTACAATTTGTGTTTCTAACATTTTTTCAGGGATCTGCCCATACTGGCAAGGCATCTTAGATCATCTCACCTGAGTGGAGAGCTTTTGAATATCAGGCTTTCTGTCTCATCCAGGGTTTGCAGCACCAGCACATGGTCAGCAAGCATCATGCACGTGGGGGGAGGGGGGGAGGCGGCCAAGGCAGCAGCAGTGCCAGCTCTTCAGTGACTGAGCATCAGACCACCCCTCCTATCCTCTGTCTCTTTGATGTAGCAACTATATCTCACCCCCTTGTAACTTCTACTGAGATCAAGTCAAGTCAAGAATACTTTATTAGCATGACGTTATTACAAATTATGCCAAAGTAATATGTTACAATAAAATAGATCAATAACAATTAATAAAGTAGGAGTATAGTGGGTAAATATGATATCAGTTAATTTAATCTGATTGGGGGTTCTGGTCATGTGACAGTCTGCTACATATTTTGCTACTATTCTTGGAGCTTTGTTTTTCTCTCTTAAGACTAGAGTACACTAACGGCTAGATTTAGAGTTCTGCGGCCAAAGGGGTGCATTAGCTACGCGTGCTTTTTTCTGGCCGCACCTTTTAAATACCGCTGGTATTTAGAGTTCACAGAATGGCTGTGTTAGGCTCCAAAAAAGGAGCGTATAGCATATTTACCGCAACTGCAACTCTCTATACCAGCGGTGCTTACGGACTTGGCCAGCTTAAAAAACGTGCTCGAGCACGATTCCCCCATAGGAAACAATGGGGCAGTTTGAGCTGAAAAAAACCTAACACCTGCAAAAAAGCAGCGTTCAGCTCCTAACGCAGCCCCATTATTTACTATGGGGAAACAGTTTCTAAGTCTGCACCTAACACCCTAACATGTACCCAAGTCTAAACACCCCTAACCTTACACTTATTAACCCCTATTCTGCCGCCGCCGCTATCGCTGACCACTGCATATTATTATTAACCCCTAATCTGCCGCTCCGTACACCGCCGAAACCTACATTATCCCTATGTACCCCTAATCTGCTGCCCCTAACACCGCCGATCCCTATATTATATTTATTAACCCCTAATCTGCCCCCCACAATGTTGCCGCCAGCTACCTACAATAATTAACCCCTAATCTGCCGACCGCATCTCACCGCTACTATAATAAATTTATTAACCCCTAATCCGCCTCACTCCCGCCTCAATAACCCTATAAGAAATAGTATTAACCCCTAATCTGCCCTCCCTAACATCGCCGACACCTAACTTCAATTATTAACCCCTAATCTGCCGACCGGAGCTCGCTGCTACTATAATAAATGTATTAACCCCTAAAGCTAAGTCTAACCCTAACACTAACACCCCCCTAAGTTAAATATAATTTAAATCTAACGAAATAAATTAACTCTTATTAAATAAATTATTCCTATTTAAAGCTAAATACTTACCTGTAAAATAAACCCTAATATAGCTACAATATAAATTATAATTATATTGTAGCTATTTTAGGATTAATATTTATTTTACAGGCAACTTTGTATTTATTTTAACCAGGTACAATAGCTATTAAATAGTTAAAAACTATTTAATAGCAAAAATAGTTAAAATAATTACAAAATTACCTGTAAAATAAATCCTAACCTAAGTTACAATTAAACCTAACACTACACTATCATTAAATAAATTAAATACAATACCTACAAATAACTACAATTAAATAAACTAACTAAAGTACAAAAAATAAAAAAGAACTAAGTTACAAAAAATAAAAAAATATTTACAAACATTAGAAAAATATTACAACAATTTTAAACTAATTACACCTACTCTAAGCCCCCTAATAAATTAACAAAGACCCCCAAAATAAAAAATGCCCTACCCTATTCTAAATTAAAAAAGTTCAAAGTTCTTTTACCTTACCAGCCCTGAAAAGGGCCATTTGCGGGGCATGCCCCAAATAATTCAGCTCTTTTGCCTGTAAAAAATAACATACAATACCCCCCCTCAACATTACAACCCACCACCCACATACCCCTAATCTAACCCAAACCCCCCTTAAATAAACCTAACACTAAGCCCCTGAAGATCTTCCTACCTTATCTTCACCATGCCAGGTTCACCGATCCGTCCTCCGAAGTCTTCATCCAAGCCTCCATCTTCATCCAAGCCCAAGCGGGGGCTGGCGATCCATAATCCGGCTGAAGTCTTCTATCAAGCGGCGGCTGAAGAGGTCCAGTAGAGGCTCCAAAGTCTACCTCCTATTAGGGGCAGAAGAGTAGATCCGGGCCGGCAACCATCTTCTTCAAAGCGGTGACAAGGGGCTCCATGTTGAAGACCTCCGGCGCGGATCCATCCTCTTCTTGCGACGTCCTAACGAAGAATGAAGGTTCATTTAAGGGACGTCATCTAAGATGGCGTCCCTCGAATTCCGATTGGCTGATAGGATTCTATCAGCCAATCGGAATTAAGGTAGGAAAATTCTGATTGGCTGATGGAATCAGCCAATCAGATTCAAGTTCAATCCGATTGGCTGATCCGATCAGCCAATCAGATTGAGCTCACATTCTATTGGCTGATCGGGACAGCCAATAGAATGCGAGCTCAATCTGATTGGCTGATAGGATCAGCCAATCGGATTGAACTTGAATCTGATTGGCTGATTCCATCAGCCAATCAGAATTTTCCTACCTTAATTCTGATTGGCTGATAGAATCCTATCAGCCAATCGGAATTCGAGGGACGCCATCTTGGATGACGTCCCTTAAAGGAACCTTCATTCTTCGTTAGGACGTCGCAAGAAGAGGATGGATCCGCGCCGGAGGTCTTCAACATGGAGCCGCTTGTCACCGCTTAGAAGAAGATGGTTGCCGGTCCGGATCTACTCTTCTGCCCGGATAGGAGGAAGACTTTGGAGCCTCTTCTGGACCTCTTCAGCCGCCGCTTGATAGAAGACTTCATCCGGATTATGGATCGCCAGCCCCCGCTTGGGCTTGGATGAAGACGGAGGTTTGGATGAAGACTTCGGAGGACGGATCGGTGAACCTGGCATGGTGAAGATAAGGTAGGAAGATCTTCAGGGGCTTAGTGTTAGGTTTATTTAAGGGGGGTTTGGGTTAGATTAGGGGTATGTGGGTGGTGGGTTGTAATGTTGGGGCGGGTATTGTATGTTTTTTTTTACAGGCAAAAGAGTAGTTTTCTTTGGGGCATGCCCCGCAAATGGCCCTTTTCAGGGCTGGTAAGGTAAAAGAGCTTTGAACTTTTTAAATTTAGAATAGGGTAGGGCATTTCTTTATTTTGGGGGTCTATGTTATTTTATTAGTGGCTTAGAGTAGGTGTAATTAGTTTAAAATTGTTGTAATATTTTTCTAATGTTTGTAAATATTTTTTTATTTTTTGTAACAGTTCTTTTTTATTTTTTGTACTTTAGTTAGTTTATTTAAATGTATTTATTTGTAGGTATTGTATTTAATTAATTTATTGATAGTGTATGTAGTGTTAGGTTTAATTGTAGGTAATTGTAGGTATTGTATTTAATTAATTTATTGATAGTGTAGTGTTAGGTTTAATTGTAGGTAATTGTAGGTATTGTATTTAATTAATTTATTGATAGTGTAGTGTTAGGTTTAATTGTAACTTAGGTTAGGATTTATTTTACAGGTAATTTTGTAATTATTTTAACTAGGTAACTATTAAATAGTTATTAACTATTTAATAGCTATTGTACCATTTTAAAATAATTACAAAGTTACCTGTAAAATAAATATAAATCCTAAAATAGCTACAATATAATTATAATGTATATTGTAGCTATATTAGGGTTTATTTTACAGGTAAGTATTTAGCTTTAAATAGGAATAATTTATATAATAAGAGTTAATTTATTTTGTTAGATTTAAATTATATTTAAGTTAGGGGGTGTTAGGGTTAGGGTTAGAATTAGCTTTAGGGGTTAAAAAATTTATTAGAGTAGCGGTGAGCTCCGGTCGGCAGATTATGGGTTAATGCTTGAAGTTAGGTGTCGGCGATGTTAGGGAGGGAAGATTAGGGGTTAATACTATTTATTATAGGGTTATTGAGGCGGGAGTGAGGCGGATTAGGGGTTAATAACTTTATTATAATAGCGGCGCGGTCCGGTCGGCAGATTAGGGGTTAATAAGTGTCGGCAGGTGGAGGCGACATTGAGGGGGACAGATTAGGGGTTAATAAATATAATATAGGGGTCGGCGGTGTTAGGGGCAGCAGATTAGGGGTACATAAGTATAACGTAGCTTGCGGCGGCGTGCGGACAGCGTAGAGCATATTTACCGCCACTGCAACTCTAAATACCAGCGTTGCTTACGGACGCGGCCAGCTTCAAAAACGTGTTCGTGCACGATTCCCCCATAGAAAACAATGGGGCAGTTTGAGCTGAAAAAAAACCTACAAAAAAGCAGTGTTCAGCTCCTAACGCAGCCCCATTGTTTACTATGGGGAAACACTTCCTATGTCTGCACCTAACACCCTAACATGAACCCCGAGTCTAAACACCCCTAACCTTACACTTATTAATCCCTAATCTGCCGCCCCCGCTATCGCTGACCCCTGCATATTTTTTTAACCCCTAATCTGCCGCTCCGTATACCGCCATAACCTACATTATTCCTATGTACCCCTAATCTGCTGCCCCTAAAACTGCCGACCCCTATATTATATTTATTAACCCCTAATCTGCCGCCCCCAACGTCGCATCCACCTACCTACAATTATTAACCCCTAATCTGCCGATCGGATCTCGCCGTCTAATAAATGGATTAACCCCTAAAGCTAAGTCTAACCCTAACACTAAAACCCCCCTAAGTTAAATATAATTTAAATATAACGAAATAAATTAACTCTTATTATATAAATTATTCCTATTTAAAGCTAAATACTTACCTGTAAAATAAACCCTAATATAGCTACAATATAAATTATAATTATATTGTAGCTATTTTAGGATTAATATTTATTTTACAGGCAACTTTGTAATTATTTTAAACAGGTACAATAGCTATTAAATAGTTAATAACTATTTAATAGCTAAAATAGTTAAAATAATTACAAAATGACCTGTAAAATAAATCCTAACCTAAGTTACAATTAAACCTAACACTACACTATCAATAAATTAATTAAATACAATACCTACAATTATCTACAATTAAACCTAACACTACACTATCAATAAATTAATTAAATACAATATCTACAAATAAATACAATGAAATAAACTAACTAAAGTACAAAAAATAAAAAAGAACTAAGTTACAAAAAATAAAAAAATATTTACAAACATTAGAAAAATATTACAACAATTTTAAACTAATTACACCTACTCTAAGCCCCCTAATAAAATAACAAAGCCCCCAAAATAAAAAAATGCCCTACCCTATTCTAAATTAAAAAAGATCAAAGCTCTTTTACCTTACCAGCCCTGAAAAGGGCCCTTTGCGGGGCATGCCCCAAAGAATTCAGCTCTTTTGCCTGTTAAAAAAAACATACAATACCCCCCCAACATTACAACCCACCACCCACATACCCCTAATCTAACCCAAACCCCCCTTAAATAAACCTAACACTAAGCCCCTGAAGATCTCCCTACCTTGTCTTCACCTCACCGGGTTCAGCGATCGGTCCAGAAGAGGGTCCAAAGTCTTGATCCAAGCAGCGGCTGAAGAACTCCATCATCGGGCTGAAGTCGGAAGTCCATCATTGGGATGAAGTCTTCTATCAAGCGGCATCTTCAATCTTCTTTCTTCTGGAGCGGAGGGGAGCCATCTTCTTCCCAGCCGACGCGGATCCAACCTCTTCAACCGACGCCTACTCGCCGAATGACTGTTCCTTTAAATGACGTCATCCAATATGGCGTCCCTCGAACTCCGATTGGCTGATAGGATTCTATCAGCCAATCGGAATTAAGGTCGGAATATTCTGATTGGCTGATGGAATCAGCCAATCAGATTCAAGTTCAATCCGATTGGCTGATCCAATCAGCCAATCAGATTGAGCTCGCATTCTATTGGCTGATCTGAACAGCCAATAGAATGCGAGCTCAATCTGATTGGCTGATTGGATCAGCCAATCGGATTGAACTTCCTTAATTCCGATTGGCTGATAGAATCCTATCAGCCAATCAGAATTCGAGGGACGCCATCTTGGATGACGTCATTTAAAGGAACCGTCATTCGGCGAGTAGGCGTCGGTTGAAGAGGTTGGATCCGCGTCGGCTGGGAAGAAGATGGCTCCGCTCCGCTCCGGGAGAAAGAAAATTGAAGATGCCGCTTGATAGAAGACTTCATCCCGATGATGGACTTCCGACTTCAGCCCGATGATGGAGTTCTTCAGCCGCCGCTTGGATCAAGACTTTGGACCCTCTTCTAGACCGATCGATGAACCCGGTGAGGTGAAGACAAGGTAGGGAGATCTTCAGGGGCTTAGTGTTAGGTTTTTTTAAGGGGGGTTTGGGTTAGATTAGGGGTATGTTGGTGGTGGGTTGTAATGTTGGGGGGGTATTGTATGTTTTTTTTAACAGGCAAAAGTGCTAAATTATTTGGGGCATGCCCCTCAAAGGGCCCTTTTCAGGGCTGGTAAGGTAAAAGAGCTTTGAACTTTTTTAATTTAGAATAGGGTAGGGCATTTTTTTATTTTGAGGGGCTTTGTTATTTTATTAGGGGGCTTAGAGTAGGTGTAATTAGTTTAAAATTGTTGTAATATTTTTCTAATGTTTGTAAATACTTTTTTATTTTTTGTAACTTAGTTCTTTTTTATTTTTTTGTACTTTAGTTAGTTTATTTCATTGTATTTATTTGTAGATATTGTATTTAATTAATTTATTGATAGTGTAGTGTTAGGTTTAATTGTAGATAATTGTAGGTATTGTATTTAATTAATTTATTGATAGTGTAGTGTTAGGTTTAATTGTAGATAATTGTAGGTATTGTATTTAATTAATTTATTGATAGTGTAGTGTTAGGTTTAATTGTAACTTAGGTTAGGATTTATTTTACAGGTCATTTTGTAATTATTTTAACTATTTTAGCTATTAAATAGTTATTAACTATTTAATAGCTATTGTACCTGTTTAAAATAATTACAAAGTTGCCTGTAAAATAAATATTAATCCTAAAATAGCTACAATATAATTATAATTTATATTGTAGCTATATTAGGGTTTATTTTACAGGTAAGTATTTAGCTTTAAATAGGAATAATTTATATAATAAGAGTTAATTTATTTCGTTAGATTTAAATTATATTTAACTTAGGGGGGTGTTAGTGTTAGGGTTAGACTTAGCTTTAGGGGTTAATACATTTATTAGACTAGCGGCGAGATCCGATCGGCAGATTAGGGGTTAATTATTGTAGGTAGCTGGCGGCGACGTTGTGGGGGACAGATTAGGGGTTAATAAATATAATATAGGGGTCGGCGGTGTTAGGGGCAGTTTCTGCCCAGTGCTCTGAATGTCAAAGTGAAGAAATTCAACGAAGCGCGGGTAAACGGCGGGAGTAACTATGACTCTCTTAAGGTAGCCAAATGCCTCATCATCTAATTAGTGACGCGCATGAATGGATGAACGAGATTCCCACTGTCCCTACCTACTATCTAGCGAAACCACAGCCAAGGGAACGGGCTTGGCGGAATCAGCGGGGAAAGAAGACCCTGTTGAGCTTGACTCTAGTCTGCAACTGTGAAGAGACATGAGAGGCGTAGGATAAGTGGGAGACCCCCGCCTTCGGGCAAGGGGCGCCGCCGGTGAAATACCACTACTCTTATTGTTTTTTCACTTACCCGGTGAGGCGATGGAGCCGCTCCACGCCAGATGGATGAAGATAGAAGATGCCGTCTGGGTGAAGACTTCTGCGGGCTTGGATGAAGACTTCGGCCGCTTGGATGAAGACTTCTGCCGGCTTCTTGGAGGATGAATGTCGGATCTTCAAAACTGTAAGTGAATCTTCAGGGGTTAGTGTTAGGAATTTTTAAGGCTGTATTCAGTGGGTTTTAGTTTTAGATTAGGGTTTGGGCTGCAATAGAGCTAAATGCCCTTTTAAGGGCAATGCCCATACAAATGCCCTTTTCAGGGCAATGGGGAGCTTAGGATTTTTTTAGTTAGGGTTTTTATTTGGGGAGGTTGGTTGTGTGGGTGGTGGGTTTTACTGTTGGGGGGTATTTGTATTTTTTATTTACAGGTAAAAGAGCTGATTTCTTTGGGGCAATGCCCCGCAAAAGGCCCTTTTAAGGGCTATTTGTAGTTTATTGTTGGCTAGGGTTTTTTTTTATTCTGGGGGGCTTTTTTATTTTCATAGGGCCCTTAGATTAGGTGTAATTAGTTTAAATCTTTGATAATTTCTTTTTTATTTTGTGTAACTTAGGCCTAGATTTAGAGTTGGGCGGTAGCCGTGAAAACCAGCGTTAGAGGCTCCTAACGCTGGTTTTTACCGCCGTCTGGTATTTGGAGTCAGTCATTAAAGGGTCTAACGCTCACTTTTCAGCCGCGACTTTTCCATACCGCATATCCCCTTACGTCAATTGCGTATCCTATCTTTTCAATGGGATCTTTCTAATGCCGGTATTTAGAGTCTTGGCTGAAGTGAGCGTTAGAAATCTAACGACAAAACTCCAGCCGCAGAAAAAAGTCAGTAGTTAAGAGCTTACTGGGCTAACGCCGGTTTATAAAGCTCTTAACTACTGTGCTCTAAAGTACACTAACACCCATAAACTACCTATGTACCCCTAAACCGAGGTCCCCCCACATTGCCGCAACTCTATTAAAACATTTTTAACCCCTAATCTGCCGACCGCCACCTACGTTATACTTATGTACCCCTAATCTGCTGCCCCTAACACCGCCGACCCCTATATTATATTTATTAACCCCTAACCTGCCCCCCACAACGTCGCCGCCAGCTACCTACAATAATTAACCCCTAATCTGCCGACCGCAAAGCGCCGCTACCTACGTTATCCTTATGTACCCCTAATCTGCTGCCCCTAACACCGCTGACCCCTATATTTATTAACCCCTAATCTGCCCCCCTCAACGTCGCCTCCACCTGCCTACACTTATTAACCCCTAATCTGCCGAGCGGACCGCACCGCTACTATAATAAAGTTACTAACCCCTAATCCGCCTCACTCCCGCCTCAATAACCCTATAATAAATAGTATTAACCCCTAATCTGCCCTCCCTAACATCGCCGACACCTAACTTCAATTATTAACCCCTAATTAAAACCGAATCTCGCCGCTACTGTAATAAATGGATTAACCCCTAAAGCTAAGTCTAACCCTAACACCCCCCTAAGTTAAATATAATTTAAATCTAACGAAATAAATTAACTCTTATTAAATAAATTATTCCTATTTAAAGCTAAATACTTACCTGTAAAATAAACCCTAATATAGCTACAATATAAATTATAATTATATTATAGCTATTTTAGGATTTATATTTATTTTACAGGTAACTTTGTATTTATTTTAACCAGGTACAATAGCTATTAAATAGTTAAGAACTATTTAATAGCTAAAATAGTTAAAATAATTACAAAATTACCTGTAAAATAAATCCTAACCTAAGTTACAATTAAACCTAACACTACACTATCAATAAATAAATTAAATAAAATACCTACAATTACCTACAATTAAACCTAACACTACACTTTCAATACATTAATTAAATACAATACCTACAAATAAATACAATTAAATAAACTAACTAAAGTACAAAAAATAAAAAAGAACTAAGTTACAAAAAAATAAAAAAATATTTACAAACATTAGAAAAATATTACAACAATTTTAAACTAATTACACCTACTCTAAGCCCCCAAATAAAATAACAAAGCCCCCCAAAATAAAAAAATGCCCTACCCTATTCTAAATTAAAAAGTTCAAAGCTCTTTTACCTTACCAGCCCTGAACAGTGCCCTTTGCGGGGCATGCCCCAAGAAATTCAGCTCTTTTGCCTGTAAAAAAACACATACAATACCCCCCCAACATTACAACCCACCACCCACATACCCCTAATCTAACCCAAACCCCCCTTAAATAAACCTAACACTAAGCCCCTGAAGATCTTCCTACTTTATCTTCACCTCACCGGGTATCACCGATTGGTCCTGGCTCCAAAATCTTCATCCAACCCAAGCGGGGGCTGGCGATCCATAATCCTGCGGCTGAAGAGGTCCAGAAGAGGCTCCAAAGTCTTCATCCTATCTGGGAAGAAGAGGCGATCCAGACCGGCAACCATCTTGATCCAAGCGGCATCTTCTATCTTCATCCGATGAGGAACGGCTCCATCGTGAAGACCTCCAGCGCGGATCAATCTTCTTCTGACGACGTCCAACTGAAGAATGACGGTTCCTTTAAGGGACGTCATCCAAGATGGCGTCCCTCGAAATCCGATTGACTGACAGGATTCTATCAGCCAATCGGAATTAAGGTAGGAAAATTCTGATTGTCTGATGGAATCAGCCAATCAGAATCAAGTTCTTCACGATGGAGCCGTTCCTCATCGGAAGAAGATAGAAGATGCCGCTTGGATCAAGATGGTTGCTGGTCTGGATCGCCTCTTCTTCCCGGATAGGATGAAGAATTTGGAGCCTCTTCTGGACCTCTTCAGCCGCAGGATTATGGATCGCCAGCCCCCGCTTGGGTTGGATGAAGATTTTGGAGCCAGGACCGATCGGTGATACCCGGTGAGGTGAAGATAAGGTAGGAAGATCTTCAGGGGCTTAGTGTTAGGTTTATTTAAGGGGGGTTTGGGTTAGATTAGGGGTATGTGGATGGTGGGTTGTAATGTTGGGGGGGTATTGTATGTGTTTTTTTACAGGCAAAAGAGCTGAACTTCTTGGGGCATGCCCCGCAAAGGGCACTGTTCAGGGCTGGTAAGGTAA
Source organism: Bombina bombina (assembly GCF_027579735.1). NCBI lineage: Eukaryota > Metazoa > Chordata > Amphibia > Anura > Bombinatoridae > Bombina > Bombina bombina. The sequence goes on from NC_069499.1 coordinate 1,230,188,275, forward strand.
AAGAGTTTTGAACTTTTTTAATTTAGAATAGGGTAGGGCATTTTTTTATTTTGGTGGGCTTTGTTATTTTATTAGGGGGCTTAGAGTAGGTGTAATTAGTTTAAAATTGTTGTAATATTTTTCTAATGTTTGTAAATATTTTTTTATTTTTTGTAACTTAGTTCTTTTTTATTTTTTGTACTTTAGTTAGTTTATTTAATTGTAGTTATTTGTAGGTATTGTATTTAATTAATGTATTGATAGTGTAGTGTTAGGTTTAATTGTAGGTAATTGTAGGTATTTTATTTAATTTATTTATTGATAGTGTAGTGTTAGGTTTAATTGTAACTTAGGTTAGGATTTATTTTACAGGTCATTTTGTAATTATTTTAACTATTTTAGCTATTAAATAGTTCTTAACTATTTAATAGCTATTGTACCTGGTTAAAATAAATACAAAGTTGCCTGTAAAATAAATATTAATCCTAAAATAGCTATAATATAATTATAATTTATATTGTAGCTATATTAGGGTTTATTTTACAGGTAAGTATTTAGCTTTAAATAGGAATAATTTATTTAATAAGAGTTAATTTATTTAGTTAGATTTAAATTATATTTAATTTAGGGGGTGTTAGGGTTAAAGTTAGACTTAGCTTTAGGGGTTAATAAATTTATTAGAGTAGCGGTGAGCTCCTGTCGCCAGATTAGGGGTTAATACTTGAAGTTAGGTGTCGGCAATGTTAGGGAGGGCAGATTAGGGGTTAATACTATTTATTATAGGGTTATTGAGGCGGGAGTGAGGCGGATTAGGGGTTAATACATTTATTATAGTAGCGCTCAGGTCCGGTCGGCAGATTAGGGGTTAATAAGTGTAGTTAGGTGGAGGCGACGTTGGGGGCAGCAGATTAGGGGTTAATAAATATAATATAGGGGTCGGCGATATTAGGGCAGCAGATTAGGGGTACATAGGGATAATGTAGGTGGCGGGGGTGTACGGAGCGGCAGATTAGGGGTTAAAAATAATATGCAGGGGTCAGCGATAGCGGGGGCGGCAGATTAGGGGTTAATAAGTGTAAGGTTAGGGGTGTTTAGACTTGGGGTACATGTTAGAGTGTTAGGTGCAGACGTAGGAAGTGTTTCCACATAGAAAACAATGGGGCTGCGTTAGGAGCTGAACGCTGCCTTTTCGCAGGTGTTAGGTTTTTTTTCAGCTCAAACAGCCCCATTGTTTTCTAGGGGGAATCGTGCACGAGCACGTTTTTGAAGCTGGCCGCGTCCGTAAGCACCGCTGGTATCGAGAGTTGAAGTTGCAGTAAATATGCTATACGCTCCTTTTTTGGAGCCTAACGCAACCATTCGGTGAACTCTAAATACCAGCGGTATTTAAAAGGTGCGGCCAGAAAAAAGCCAGCGTAGCTAACGCACCCCTTTGGCCGCAGAACTCTAAATCTAGGTGTTACTGTTTTGTTTTGTTTTGTAACTTAGTGTGTGTTATTTTTTGTAACTTAGTTGTTCGTTTTTTGTAACTTAGTAATTTTTTAGTGTAGATTTAAATTATTTGAGTAGGGTTAGGTGTTTAAATATATAATATAGTTAATTTAATTTGTAGTTTAATGTAATTTTAGTATAACAGTTAGGGTAGGTTAATTATTAGTTTAATATAGTTTAATTTAATTTTAGTATAATAGGGTAGATTAATTATTAGTTTAATATAGTTTCATTTAATTTTAGTATAACAGTTAGGGTAGGTTAATTATTAGTTTAATATAGTTTAATTTAAATATAAAGGTAAGTTTAAATTTATTATAAGATAGGGATGGGTTAATATTTCAAATAAAGTTAGCGGGTTTTTAGATTTAGGGTTTAATAGTTTAATTTAGTTTATGACGATGTGGGGGGCTAGCGGTTTAGGAGTTAATAGGTTTAGTAAGTGCTAGTGATGTGGGAGGCCAGAGGTTTAGGGGTTAATACATTTATTTAGTTGCAGTGGCCTCCGGGAGCGGCAGGATAGGGGTTAATAACTTTATGTAGGTGGCGGCGGTGGCGGGAGCGGCAGAATAGGGGTTAATAAGTATAATGTAGGTGTCGGCGGTGTCGGGTGGCAGAATAGGGGTTAATAAGTATAATGTAGGTTGCAGCGGTATCGGGGCAGCAGATTAGGGGTGTTTAGACTCGGGGTACATGTTAGGGTGTTAGGTGTAAACATAACTTTTATTCTCCCATAGGAATCAATAGGATATCGGGCAGCAGCGAATATGAGCTTTTTCTGCTTTCAGACTCCCATTGATTCCTATGGCATCCACTGCCTCCAGGGCGGCACATTGAAAACCAGGTACGCTGGGCCGGAATAGTGCCGAGCGTACCTGGTAGGAATTTGTTAACTAGCAAAAGTAGTCAGATAGTGCCGAATTTGCATTTGGAACATCTGCAGTGACGTAAGCATCAATCTGTGTCAGACTGAGACCGGCGGATCATATGTTACGTCACAAATTTCTACTTTTGCTGGTCTGTAGGTTTTGATAAATAAGGTGAATCAGGCTCGCCACAATTATGCTGCAGAATTCCAGCATATTTGCGGTTGACGGCTTGATAAATAGGCATCATAGTATAGAACTGCTTAATTAATGCTTTAGATAGTGCGTCAAAACTACTAAGAATAACAGGGAATTTGAAAAAAAAATTGTCTTAACGAAGAAGGCTAAGTGAGTCTAGGCTGCTGTAATTTACATAAATTTGGTACCCACCCAAAAAATATCCTGCAGTCGCTCATCAATGTAAGAGTCCTGACAGATTAGCTGATCTCTTGCCAGGTTTACTGTTGTCTAGTGTGTAATACTTAACTCTGTCACTAAATGGCAGTAGTTTCTATTGACAGCACTGATGACATGATGCTGTGCAAGATTAGTATACAAGACAGAAAACAGTCAAAAATAGCAATAAGTCAACTTGTGCCTAAAAAAAGCTCCAGCTTCTGACATTCATGGTCTATCTATCAAAACAATAGGTCAATGAGAGTCTCTTCCATGTATTTATTTTTTCCTCTCAGCTCTTAACTGGGAAAAACCAGTCCTCTCTGTTATTCTGCCTGTTCCAAAACTAATAATTTACAAGAACATTTAAGTATATTGCTCTATCCCCTCTTCCATCCATATAAAATAACCTGCAGCTTGTGACAAATTATTTAAACATTTAAGTTTATTTTTATTCAAGATAGCCTCTGTAGCTTTTATATCTTGTGATGTTCAAATAGAATAACAGTTTTTTTTAAAGGCACAGTCTACACCAGAATTTTTATTGTTTAAAAATATAGATTATCCCTTTATTACCCATTCCCCAGTTTTGCATAACCAACACTTCTATATTAATACACTTTTTACCTCTGTGATTACCTTGTATCTAAGCCCCTGCAGACTGCACCATTATCTCAGTTCTTTTGACATACTGCATTTTATCAAATCAGTGCTGACCCCTAGGTAACTCCATGTGCGTGAGCACAATGTTATCTACATGGCACACATGAACAAATACCCTCTAGTGGTGAAAAACTGTCAAAATGTATGCAGCCTTCAAGCCTTAGCCTTAAAGGGCTAAGGCCTAGATTTAGAGTTTGGCGGTAGCCGTGAAAACCAGCGTTAGAGGATCCTAACGCTGGTTTTAGGCTACCGCCGGTATTTGGAGTCAGTCAGGAAAGGGTCTAACGCTCACTTTTCAGCCGCGACTTTTCCATACCGCAGATCCCCTTACGTCAATTGCGTATCCTATCTTTTCAATGGGATCTTTCTAACTCCGGTATTTAGAGTCGTGGCTGAAGTGAGCGTTAGAAATCTAATGACAAAACTCCAGCCGCAGAAAAAAGTCAGTAGTTAAGAGCTTTCTGGGCTAACGCCGGTTCATAAAGTTCTTAACTACTGTACTCTAAAGTACACTAACACCCATAAACTACCTATGTACCCCTAAACTGAGGTCCCCCCACATCGCCGCCACTCTATTAAATTTTTTAACCCCTAATCTGCCGACCGCCACCTACGTTATACTTATGTACCCCTAATCTGCTGCCCCTAACACCGCCGACCCCTATATTATATTTTTAACCCCTAACCTGCCCCCCACATCGTCGCCGCCAGCTACCTACAATAATTAACCCCTAATCTGCCGACCGCAAAGCGCTGCAACCTACATTATAGCTATGTACCCCTAATCTGCTGCCCCTAACACCGCCGACCCCTATATTATATTTATTAACCCCTAATCTGCCCCCCTCAACGTCTCCTCCACCTGCCTACACTTATTAACCCCTAATCTGCCGAGCGGATCTCACCGCTACTATAATAAAGTTATTAACCCCTAATCCGCCTCACTCCCGCCTCAATAACCCTATAATAAATAGTATTAACCCCTAATCTGCCCTCCCTAACATCGCCGACACCTAACTTCAAGTATTAACCCCTAATCTGCCGATCGGAGATCACCGCTACTCTAATACATTTTTTAACCCCTAAAGCTAATTTTAACCCTAACCCTAACACCCCCCTAAGTTAAATAAAATTTTATTCTAACGAAATAAATTAACTCTTATTAAATAAATTATTCCTATTTAAAGCTAAATACTTACCTGTGAAATAAACCCTAATATAGCTACAACATAAATTATAATTATATTATAGCTATTTTAGGGTTAATATTTATTTTACAGGCAACTTTGTATTTATTTTAACCAGGTACAATAGCTATTAAATAGTTAAGAACTATTTAATAGCTAAAATAGTTAAAATAATTACAAAATTACCTGTAAAATAAATCCTAACCTAAGTTACAATTAAACCTAACACTACACTATCAATAAATTAATTAAATACAATACCTACAATTATCTACAATTAAACCTAACACTACACTATCAATAAATTAATTAAATACAATACCTGCAAATAAATACAATTAAATAAACTAACTAAAGTACAAAAAATAAAAAAGAACTAAGTTACAAAAAATAAAAAAATATTTACAAACATTAGAAAAATATTACAACAATTTTAAACTAATTACACCTACTCTAAGCCCCCTAATAAAATAACAAAGCCCCCCAAAATAAAAAAATGCCCTACCCTATTCTAAATTTAAAAAGTTCAAAGCTCTTTTACCTTACCAGCCCTGAACAGGGCCCTTTGCTGGGCATGCCCCAAAGAATTCAGCTCTTTTGCCTGTAAAAAAAACACATACAATACCCCCCCCAACATTACAACCCACCACCCACATACCCCTAATCTAACCCAAACCCCCCTTAAATAAACCTAACACTAAGCCCCTGAAGATCTTCCTACCTTATCTTCACCCTGCCAGGTTCACCGATCCGTCCTCGGAAGTCTTGATCAAAGCCTTGGAAGTGTTGATCCAAGCCCAAGCGGGGGGCTGAAGAGTGACGTCCATCCTCGGGCTGAAGTCTGGATCCAAGCGGCGACTGAAGAAATCCATCATCGGGCTGAAGTCGGAAGTCCATCATCGGGATGAAGTCTTCTATCAAGCCGCATCTTCAATCTTCTTCCTTCTGGAGCGGAGCGGAACCATCTTCTTCCAAGCCGACGCGGAACATCCTCTTCAACCGACGACTAGACGACGAATGACGGTTCCTTTAAATGACGTCATCGAAGATGGTGTCCCTCGAATTCCGATTGGCTGATAGGATTCTATCAGCCAATCGGAATTAAGGTAGGAATATTCTGATTGGCTGATGGAATCAGCCAATCAGAATCAAGTTCAATCCGATTGGCTGATCCAATCAGCCAATCAGATTGAGCTTGCATTCTATTGGCTGATCGGGACAAAAAAGGGGACACTACCCCCTTAATCCTTCTATGAGAGTATTCACTCCCTCTCAAATATAATATTTCTCACTGGGCTTTTATCACCCGCTCTTAACAACTCATGTGTAGTTCACTTTTTTATTCACTCTTCACTTCACTACCTGGACTTTCCTTAATAGGAATCTTTAAGTCACGTTACTATATATGGACAAATACTTACACGGGCACTCTAAAACTCCTCCTTTAGCCATGACAGGCAGACAAAAGGAAAAAAGGAACAAATCTGTTCTTGAAACTTCATCCGATATACATCCATCTATTTCATCCCTCCCAGCCTCCTCAGAGCAGTTAGACATTCATTCATTAGTTTCTAAAATTTCAGAAGCACTATCTCCTAAATTTGATTTATTGAAAAAGGAAATTAAACAAGATATCGCTTCCCTATCTAATGAGGTAAAACAGTTTCCCTGTAGAATATCTGAGGCTGAACAAAGAATTTCGGATTTGGAGGATCTGACTGTTAATTACAAAGTTAATTTAGAATCCACAAATAATACTCTATTGAAAATGCAAAATAAAATTGATGACCTAGAGGATAGATCAAGAAGGAACAACCTTAGAATCATAGGGGTTCCTGAGGAAAGGCAATTTGAAGATCTAGATAAACCAATAACTGTTACATTGCCTCGGCTATTGCAGATACCAGAATCACACTCTCCCATCATCATAGAAAGAGCTCACAGGGTAGGCCCACCTGATACACACAGAATTAATACCCGCCAAGACCTATCATCGTAAAACTCTTACATTTTCAACATAAGGTTATGCTACTTCAGGCCTTCCGTAAACAGCAACCCATCTTTTTAAATGAGGCAAAAATCTTTTTTTTCCAAGATTACTCTGCAGGTACAGCCACTAAAAGGAGGGATTTAGCACCACATTGTACAAATTTTATAAAGAAAGGTGTCCAGGCGACTTTGCTGTATCCGGCCAGGTTGAAACTTTCTATTGATGGACACGTACATTTTTTTGAAACAGCACAAGATGCAGCCAAATGTTACGCTGAATCCTTTCCCTAGAATAAAAATTGAAAGGAGTTAAGTAACTAAAAAGAGATAGCCACTTAAGCTGACTCAGATGAGTAAAACGGTAGTACATGGGCTGGAGATGGGAAGCAAGGCTGCTTGTTCTACAAGGGACTATAGGGTTAAATTTTCTCCTTTTTCCCTTTTTTTTTCTTTCCCTCTTCCTCTCTTTCCTCTTTCTTTTACAAAAAAAATGGCTGTAGGGGGCAATCTTAAAATGACTTCCATGAATATTACCTGTCCTATTAACAGAACGGTAGGCAATACTCCTTCAATTAAAAAAGAATAACACCGTTGTAGCTTTCCTACAAGAAACGCATTTAAAACCTGAGGAAGTTTTAAAACTTAAATCCTCTTGGGTCAAAGAAGTTTTTTTCTCTTCCACTGTAAAAAGAAAAAGTGGAGTGGCGATCCTCTTGGGAAAGAAACTCCTCTACGAAGTTATTCAAGTAGCTACAGATCAGGAGGGAAGATACTTAAAGGGAACCTCAACACCTGATTAACATATTCTAAACTAACTTTTTCTAACTGTGCAAAATAAACTAACTAGCAATGCTGTATGCAGTCTTTTCATCTTACTGCATTATATTTTTGATAAAAGCTTTATAATTTAAACATTGATTTGCAGCATTGGATGTGATGCAAGCTGCCATTTGTTAAAGTATTTTTCACAACAGTGTGTCACGTGATGCATACGGCACTAGCTATTAGTAAATCACAGTGAACCCTGCAGTCAGTGTCTGACAAGAACGGCTTCAGGCACTGTTATGTTTATAAATAGAACGAGCAGGGAAAGGAAGTGTAAGGGGGAGGAGAGGTTAAGACAGAGGGAGGCACAGGAGGAAGAAAGGCTCCGGAGATCATATGTAAGGTAGATGAATGTCTCTTGTTACAATTTTTATGCAGCGTGAGTTTGCTTTCTTTCTTCGCCCTGTGCCTGCTCTCTCCACCTCTCCTCCCCCCTCACACTTCCTTCCCTCCTCATGCTATTTATAAACATAACAGTGCCTGAAGCCGTTCTTGTCAGACACTGCAGGGCTCACTATGATTTAGTAATAGCTGGTGCTGTGTGCATCATGTGACACAGTGTTGAGGAACGCACGTTACAAGATGGCAGCTTGCATAGCTTATGCAATGCTGCAGATCAATGTTTACATTGTAAAGCTTTTATCTACAATAGAATGCAGTAAGATAAAAACTGCATACAGCATTACAATCAGTTTATTTAGGATAATCAGTAAAAGTTAGTTTAGAGCATTTCCAGCAGGTGTTTAGGGTCCCTTTAATGGTAAAAATTAAGATTTCAAAAATATTATACACACTCTGTAATGTATATGCCCCCGATGTTTTTAATCTTCCCTTTTGGGAAACGCTGCAAAATAAGCTTCTTTCATTCGCAGAAGGGTACTTGATACTTGGTGGCGATTTCAATATGGCCCCCAACATCCGCTGGATAGGCAGAACCCCGTTCCACTTAAAACTAAGAGAGATAACTTAGAATCTAAATTATTTACTAAACTGTTTCGTAGCTTGAAACTCTGTGATATTTGGAGGATTCAAAATCCTGATCTTAGGGATTTTACGTGTCACTAGAAAGCCCACAAAACGCTTTCAAGAATCGACCTTTTCTTGGCGGATGAGAGACTATGTAAAACAAAAATAGCTGCCGAGATTTTACCTATTACCATTTCAGATCACGCTCCGATTACCCTCAAATTTCACTTAAACCCCTTGGGGAATAGGAAATTTGTTTTTACTTTCCCACGGTATCTAGCATCTGATTTAAAATGTAAAACTTGGCTTACCTCTAGATTTCGTGAATATACACTTCTCAATCAACAACATAAACCCCCAACCGGCAGTTCTCCGAGGGGAAATACTGGCCTATACCATCTCTAGGTCTAAAAAAATTAAAAGGAGGGAAAGTGAAGTACTGAGGGCTGTCACAAATGCATATAATCGCTATATCTTATATAAAACGCCTGAAAACTGGTCTAGGTACAATACAGCATTGGCAGGAAGAGATTCTCTCTTGCTCCATAAAAGTACCCAGAGAGACCTCAGGCTACAGGCCAAATTATACCATTTTGGTAACCAAACAGGTAAGCTTTTGGCAAACCTGGTTAAAGTTGAAAGAGGCTCCCCCATAATAAAATCTATTATAAATGATAGCAAAAACTTTAATTCCTCTGAAGAAATATGTAGAGTATTTGCAGAATATTATGAGTCCATGTACACTCCTAAAGTCTCCAATAATATGCAGAGAGAAAATTTCTGGAACAAAATAGTCTTTCCAACCTTGACCCCTGAGTTACTTGAAACACTGCAATCTCCTTTCACTGAAGTAGAAATTTCCACAATGATTCAAAGACTGTCCTCTAACAAAGCTCCGGGACCCGAAGCACTCCCGAAGTTCTATAAAATGCTGGTACCTGAGATAACAAGGCACTTAACCTCACTTTTCAATGACATCTATATTTCAGGCAATACTCCAACTAAGGAATTTGTTGCATCATTTACAACCCTTATTTTAAAACAGTGGAAAGACCCAGATAGAAAGGAGTCATATAGACCTATCGCACTCTTAAACACGGACTACAAACTCTTTACATCCATTTTAGCAAATAGACTCCAACCCCTGCTCTCCACTATTATCCATAAAGATCAAGCTGGCTTTCTTATAAAGTGAAACTCATCCGCTAAAATAAGAGAGGTATTCACGACAATAGAATATTTTAAGATGCTGGACTCGAAGGGGACGGGAGGGGAGGTCACCCCTGACATGGCGATTTTATCTATCAATGCTGAAAAGGCGTTCAATTTAGTACACTATGACCACTTGTGTTTTACCTTACAGCAGTTCGGCCTAGGAGGTAATTTCCTTTGTTCAATTAATAACTTATATAGTAACACAGCTACAAGGATTTTAGTTAATGGTGGCATGACCCAAGACATAAGACTAGGGAGGGGGACTAGGCAGGGTGTCCTCTCTCTCCCCTTCTCTTTGATCTGGCTATTGAATCTCTCGCTATCCAAATTCGCCATCAACTAGAAGGGATCAAAATTAAGGGAAAAGAACTGTAAATTGCACTCTATGCAGATGATGTTTTGATTTACCTATCAAATACAGCTAGAAATATCCCAAAGCTCCTTGCTATTATAGATCAATTTGGTTCTTTCTCCGGCTACAAAGTAAATATTTTAAAATCAGAGCTATGCTGGCTTAAGCATACCAGAGACTCTTGTGCAACTACCCCATTTTCTATAGTTCAAGGGGCATTCAAGTACCTAGGTATATGGATTTCCCCTAATCCCAATGCCTGGTATGACTTAAATGTGATTCCGGTACTCAATAGAGCTAGAGAAGCTTTTAAAAACTGGCAAAAACTTCCCTTGTCCCTGTCAGGGCGTATCACACTCTACAAAATGACTCTTCTCCCTAAAATTTTGTACGTGCTTCAGAACACTCCACTTATTTTGAAAACAAAAGATATTTTATCTTTTAACTCGGCGCTCCGTTCTTTTATCTGGCAGAATAAGAAACCCAGGATCTCTCCAAATTAATGCTTCCTACAGAGTATGGGGGACTTTCTTTACCAGATATTAATTTATACAATGTAGTGTTCCAGGCTAGAGTGGTGGTAGAATGGCTAATTAATGCTAACTATGTAACAAGTCTTGATCTTGAAAATAACATAGCCCATCCGTACTCCCTAGTGGCACTCCTACATTGCAATAATAACATAATCCCTTCTGACATAAAAAAAATAAAGTCTATATACAATCCAATCCAGATGTGGAAAAAGATATGCACTATGCTACATATTCAATTTAGAGTCTCACGATACTTACTACTGCTAAACAACCCACAATTTCAAGCTGGGATACAATCAGCTCTCTTCACTAAATGGGAATCCCTGGGCCTTGCGAATATCTTCCAATTACTTGATTTTCAAAGTAGATGTATCAGGACCTTTGACTCTCTTAAAGACGACTTCCAACTTCTTAATAAAAACTTTTTTGCCTATCTCCAAGCAAAACACTTCGCTCTTAAATTAGTAAATGATTTTGGTTGGGATTGGTCTTTAGGTATACTTGAAAATTGGCTCTTACTGGCTAAAAACGGCCTCACATCAATCTCATACATATATCAAAGATTGATCTCTCTCAAAGGCCCAGAAACGGTAGAAAAATTGCAGGCTAAATGGACAGCAACATTAGTGGAAGATTTAGGGGTGACCCCCGTAGTAACTTCATCAATTCAAGCAATCTCACGTGTCACTCTCTCCGCCACCTGGAGGGAGGCGCATGTTAAGTTACTGCATATGACGTATTTCTCCCCTGAGAAGGGAACCAAATGCCGAAGCACTGGCTTCAACAAATGTCCAAAATGTTCATACCCTTCGGCCAACCTCATCCATATGTTTTGGCATTGTCCAAAAATTAGAAACTGCTGGTCAAAAATTCAATATTGGCTCACTAATTCGTTGGGCATTACCGCACTGATATTATCTCCTCTAAATATAGTTTTTCCTCTGGAGGACCTAGGCCTTCCTCAGGGTAATCTTAAAATAGTTACTTTAGCAATCCTCACCGTTAGATACTTAATCTTGAAGAAATGGAAATCGAGAGTAACCCCGAGTATTTTAGAGGTAAAAAACTGTTTGAAGAAACAGTGTATAATGGAACAATTAGATGCCAACCTACAGAATGACCAAGATGTGAGGAGTTTCTTTTCCAAGTAGTCATACTTTATTAAAGCCCTGCCTCCTAGTGACGTTGAACATTTGATCTATCCATTTAGAAACACGGAACTGGTTCTCTTGGGAATCTGGTAACCCCCTGCAGTCAATATATAAACAAAATGATAAATCTCTATATCCTCTCCCAAGTTTATTTCCTATTCCCTCCCCCCTAATCCTTTTTTTTTCTTTTCTTCTCGTTTGTTTGTTTGTTTTGTTTTGTTTTATTCTCCCAGTTTGTTTTTTTTTCTTCCTTGATGGGTACGATCTAATTTTTGTAAAGTAATTATAAAATTGTTTCATATGACAGAAGAATATACACTGTTTAGTTCGTATAATAGATATAAAACAAAAAGAAAAAAAAAGGGGCATCAGTGGGTAGGCTAAAAATGTTAAGCTGAATTACTCACTGAGTGTAAAAACTAGGATTCTATTGTATACTTAAGACTTGAGAGTTGGTCTTGTAGTTTATTTTCTCTTCTATGTGATTTTATGTTGTAACAAAACCCCTGATGCTTAATAAAAATAAAAAAATAAAATAAAAAAATGCCATGCTCTATCTGAATCACAAAAGAAAATGTTTGGGTTAAGTGTCCCTTTAAGGAGAGAGATGGGGCGGTACAACTCCGGCATAGAGGGGTCCCTACCGTGTTTGGGGATTAGGGTTATGTGGGCTGAAGAAAAAACAGCAGATGGCCTGTCCTCTTCATTCAGAAAACAATGATATATTCTGGTTAGTACTGAGGATACTTGGGGTTGTACCATTTTATAGAATTTGGCTGGAATGCCATCAGGCCCGCCGCCTTGCCTAGTGCTAGGGATTTAATGGTGTTATGCAGTTCCTCTGCGGAAATTGGAACATTCAAAACTAATAGCTGCTCCTCAGTCAATTGTGGGAGTGCAGTTATTTGCAGTTAGGTTCATAAATGTTACACAGAGCATATTCAGTGTTATTCATTTTAGTTTTAAGTATAAGGTGTCTACCCTCAACATCCTTACATACCTGTATAATGTCTACCGATAGCTGCCTATAAAAGGGAATGGCCAAACCTCTGCTCGAGCTCATGTGTGAAAGATAGACTGTTTGCCCTACCCAGCTACCATTTAGCTTGTCATGCTCCGGGTCTGTTAAATGTGTTTCTTGTAGAAACGTTATTTTTGAGGGTAGTTTTTTAAGATGGATCAGAATGGATTTCCTTTTTATGGGGGAGTAAAAACCCCCCACATTCCAGGAGATCAATCTAAGTGACATGTGTAGTAGAGTATTGGTGGGAAAAGAGGGTGGTGAGAAAGGACATGTGGGTCCGCCCCCTACATATAATATATAAGGGGTCCATTGTGTATTCCAAATTTGGTGTATGTCAAGACACAAGTGTTCACCTCTCTCTGCCCTCCTTAAAAAAAAAAAGAAATGATCCCCCATACCTCGGGCATCATGTATGATTGAACATATATTCAATAAAGTTTTTCAAACATTTTTAACATAAGTCAAGTCTGTATATCCATACAGTAAGATAGCGGCAATATATATCATCACATTCTGCATATATGAGCAGTAATATTTTAGTAGTGAGAGGCTAGACACCCCGTGCACAAAAAAAACAAAAACATCTTTAAGTAATTGAAATGTATTTAAACAGCACTCTGAGCCTGGAGGACCCTGCGCAATATACAACAGACGCAAGCATCTATAGCATGGTACATCATTGATTGTTATACAGTGTGAGTCAGCATTTCCTTTACGTTGACCACAGTGAGCCCTACATTTAGAAGCTAAACCTTCATTTACGCCTGACCGGAAGATATAACCATGATATGTTACATTTAAAGGATAAGGCACTTCAAGTGAGGAGAGCTCCAGATAATCAACGGGTGACCTGGAAGCCAGGAGCGTACCAGTCCAAGAACAGTCTCTCAAATAATAGCAAACAATAACATTACATGACCACTTTATAGTCATAAAAACATGGTGTGGGAGAAGCAACGACAAAGTGTAGAACAAGCCAACAATAATGGCGGGAGACAAAAAAAAGTTGTTAATGCGTGTAGTCCAGTGGTTCAGTTCATTTCCCCTAGTTATGCTAACCAATTCATACAATGTATACATAAGCTGTAGGACATTCAGCGTTATTTGGTTAAGGGACAATTCAGTAGGCAAAGCAATAGACGCATACGTCACAAGCACAGGTTCAACTAATGAGTGGTGAAAAACCCCTACAACATGCAAAAAAATATTTCTAACTTTTCTATACTGTATTAGCAAAATATACAGAGGTAAATGCCATATTAAAGGGACACTGTACCCAAAAAAAATTCTTGTGATTCAGATTGAGCATGACATTTTAAGCAACTTTCTAATTTACTCCTATTATCAAATTGTCTTCATTCTCTTGGTATCTTTATTTGAAATACAAGAATGTAAGTTTAGATGCCGGCCCATTTTTGGTGAACAACCTGGGTTGTCCTTGCTGATTGGTGGATAAATTCATCCACCAATAAAAAACTGCTGTCCAGAGTACTGAAACCAAAAAAAAGCTTAGATGCCTTCTTTTTCAAATAATGATAGCAAGAGAACGATGAAAAATTGATAATAGGAGTAAATTAGAAAGCTGCTTAAAAATGCATGCTATTTCTGAATTACAAAAGAAAAAATGTAGGTTCAGTGTCCCTTTAACCTACTTGTTGGAATAAGAACATTGGATTGAAATATTGTCAACAACAACAAAAGCAATTTAGTGTAAATAAACAGATCCATCAGTGTGTATAACTGAGGTTATAGTTATGTGACTAGATGTAGCAGAGTCTTTTAACCAGCTTCTTGGCATCTTTCTGTGGTCATGTAGGTCTCCACAGCCTGAGGAGAATGGAAATATTTGGGACCCAAAGCTGTTTGGAGACAGAGCTTAGCAGGGTACAATAGAGCTACTTGGTGTCCTTGACTGTAAAGACGAGAGCAGATTGAAGCAAATTCTTTGCGCTGTTTTGAAATTTCTGACAAAAAGTCCTGAAAAAGCAGGAGACGTTGGCCCTCATATTTGACATCCTTTTGCATTCTGTAGTCGCGTATAATCCTCTGCTTTTCCTGGAAGTTAAGGCATTTAAAAATATCACCTGCCTTGGCTTCGAACTGCCATTCTCCAGGTTACGTTCAGGGCCAATTCTATGGGCTCTCTCAACATCGATAGGTAGGATGTCCTGTTGGATACCTAAGTAAACGCCAGGATATCTTTGCCCTTGACACTTTCAGGGATGACGACTATCCTCAAGTTACTGCAGCGACTCCTATTTTCTAGGTCGTGAACAAGTTCCTGTAGGAGTCTATTACTTCTAAGTAGTTGTTATTGACTTCTGTATTTGAGAAAGCCGTTTGTCGGAGAAATGCGCATCCCCCTGGTTAGATTTCCCTCTCCCTTTTGCCCCTTTGGGCATGTTAATTTTGCTTTACTATCTCTTTGAGTGCTCGCACTTTTGTCCATCTCTCTTTCCCCCCCTTTTTTGATACTAAGCAGATATGCCTGGGGGCCCAGTTTGACCCATGTAGGGTGCTATGTAGGTGGGGGGCATGGTGTTAAAGGCACCGACTTGATCATCCGCTGTAAGAAGACTGAGGCAGATGGGATGGACAATGATATCTGTACAGCAGGGATGCTGGATGTCCCCCCAAAACAGTTCTGTTCAGGCTGCGTGCACCTAGGCAAGATGGCGCCGTTGGTAGGTGCGAAGTTAGTTGTCGGGACCTCCAGAAGCAAGGGTAGATGTAAAGATCCCTTCACACATTTACAAATGGCCAGAGCAGTGCTGTGTGCGATGCCAGGAAAGTTTTGTGTGTGGGGAAGAGGCGGTGCAGGTAAATTTAGGCAAAATTTGTAGCTCCTAAGCACAGAGCTCTTCTCTACACGTTTGTCTCTTAGCTGCACCCACCGGAAGTCCAACTGAGGGCTTTTTAAGTGTCCAATGCTTACTAGAAAGCCAAAATTTATTACTGGTGCAAAATCTTGGGTACTTGCAGTCTGTAGTTTATACGAGGGCACTAACTTCAGCAAAACACGGCAGACCCGATGCCAATACCGAATTAAATTAGTTACCCAACAATCTGCAGCTGGAATAGCAGTAGTAGGGGTAGCTAGGGGAAAAGAGCATGAGTTGTACACCAGGGATGCAAAGGAAGTAGTGGTCTTGATTGAGTTAAGGAGTTATGGGCGAATTTGTCCAAGGGTAATAGGTCTACCCAGTTATATTGAGAAGAGTTAGTATAGTGCCCAATACACAAAAGTTCTGGTGTAGCAAAATATTGGAGTCAAAGATTAATGATAAAAGCTTCTCATGTGGGATGTCAAAGCAGCTTCAACCAAAATAACAGCTCATTAGAGAGCAAACCTCACCTCCTCAGCAAAGGCACACAGCGTCCGGCTGATAAGTAAAGCGCTTTTCGATTCCGACAAACCTGGTCGCCAGGAACCATCCGCTACACATACCTCAATAGAGACCAGTCCCGGGACGTAAGCACGTAGAACCGCGCTCCCCTCCTGGGGCCGGTCAATCTTGCAGAGTATCCAATACACGGGCGAGAGTGCCAAACTGCTGGGGGTGTGTCAGCTGTAGGTAAGCAATCGCCAATCACCACATCCAAAAGGTAAACGATGCAGATACAGAGCCTTGAAATCCAGTAACAATCTGTCCTGTAGCAATAAGTGAACTCCTCGTAGCCCACAGAAATAACATCAAACGAACAAAGGGGGCTTAGGATCACCGTGTATGTTAACCATAAAAACAGTCTTTATTGGAACCATTAAAATTACACACACAGGAGGTAGTGACTGGTCTTACGCGTTTCGGCGAACTGCCGTTATCATAGACCTAAAGAACGTTAGTCAATTAGCAATTTAAAAAGCATGTAAAACACATTCATTGGTTGGAAGGTGATCAAACACCTGCTATACCTAAACACATGATTTAACCCTTACAATGGATAAGGACAGAGGTTGATGCACATAGAAAAAATAACAAAAGTAACAAAACATGGTATGTAAAAGGAAGAGACATATTGATACATAAGTAGCAAAATTTAAACAAGATGTTATTATATATTCTAGACTAGTGCACAAACACTGAAGCAAAAAGCGTGGGACAGTAAGCAACGGCTTATCTCATATTGAGTTTGATATATATATTGCACAATTTCATATACTCAAATTTATATTGCACAAGCTCACAACTATATCTCACATATACTCAA
Organism: Bombina bombina; assembly: GCF_027579735.1. Taxonomy (NCBI): domain Eukaryota; kingdom Metazoa; phylum Chordata; class Amphibia; order Anura; family Bombinatoridae; genus Bombina; species Bombina bombina. Next base: position 1,230,205,121 of record NC_069499.1, read on the forward strand.
ATATATATTATACAGAAATAAAAATAAACATGATGATGGTGACATTTCACCTCTTTTTATAACTCAGTATTCTACTCAATACTCTTCAATTTGTAAAATCATACACAAATATTTTCCCATTTTATATGGAGATAAATATCTAAAAAAAGTAGTGTCAAATGTGTGTATTCTAGAGGTTTAACAATGGGTAATATGTTGTCCCCCAGTCAACTACCTACTAGTACTCGTCCATCTAGCACTTGGTTCACCACTAATGGTACTTTCAGATGTGGTAATCGACGCTGTAAGGCCTGTGACTACATTAAAGTAGGGAATTATTTTCAGTCATGTGCCACTGGTCAAACTTTTGGAACAAAAGGGTGTGTAAACTGTTCAGCTTCCTTCGTGGTATACCTGGTGGAATGTACAACCCACAATTTACAGTATGTTGGTATAACCACAAGGGATGTTAGAACAAGGATTAGGGAACATCTAGGATACATTAAAAATGAATCACGTTGTTCAGAATTATCTAGACATTTTTTTGGATATACATGATGGATGTGTTAAAAGTTTCAAGTGGTGTGCTATTGAACGAATCAACAATCCAAAAAGGGGAGGTAATAAGTCAAAAATTCTATCTAGACAAGAAGCGTTTTGGATTTTTAAGTTGTCAACATTAGTACCAAACGGTTTTAATTCAGAATTTTATGTAATTAATTATTGGGAATCAGTTTTTTGTTTCCCTGAATGTGCATATATGCACGCGTGTATGCTTATACTTATGCTAAGTATTTTTACATCTTAACCCTATCCTTGTGATGGTGTTGGCAAACGCGTCTACATTTCTGTCATGTAATTGGCAAGAGTCCATGAGCTAGTGACATATGGGATATACAATCCTACCAGGAGGGGCAAAGTTTCCCAAACCTCAAAATGCCTATAAATACACCCCTCACCACACCCACAATTCAGTTTTTACAAACTTTGCCTCCTATGGAGGTGGTGAAGTAAGTTTGTGCTAAGATTTCTACGTTGATATACGCTTTTCAGCATTGTTGAAGCCTGATTCCTCTCATAGTACAGCGAATGCCAGAGGGACGTGAAGGGCATATCACTTATTGAATACGATGATTTCCCTAACGGGGGTCTATTTCATGGGTTCTCTGTTATCGGTCATAGAGATTCATCTCCTACTTCCCTTTTCAGATCGACGATATACTCTCAAATTACCATTACCTCTACTGATAACTGTTTCTGTACGGGTTTGGCTATCTGCTATATGTGGATGGGTGTCTTTTGGTAAGTATGTTTTTTATTACTTAAGGCACCCCAGCTATGGTTTGGCACTTTATGCATTTATATAAAGTTCTAAATATATGTATTGTACTTATATTTGCCATGAGTCAGGTTCATGTATTTCCTTCTGCAGACTGTCAGTTTCATATTTGGGGAGTATAAACATCTTTTAAAAATGAAATTTATTTCTTACCTAGGGTTTAGTCTTTTTTTCAATTGACTACTTCTTACAAATTGCGGGCGGTATTAGGCCCGCGGGTGCAACAAATGCTAAACTTTATTGCGTAATTTTTTGGCGCAAATTTTTTTTTGTCGCGAAAAAGTACGTCTATGACACAGGTTCGTCATTTCCGGCGTCATACTTGACACCGAGACCTTTCACACGGTTGCGTCGTTAGTGACGCAGGTGTGTCATTTCCGGTTATTTTTTTGGCGCCAAAAAAGTTTAGTTACGTTGTGCGTCATTTTTTGGCGCCAAACTTTTTCATTATTTCAATACCCCATTGATATTTGCCTCTTGATTTTTTCTCTATCAGAGGGCTATGCTATTTGCATTTTTTCCCATTCCTGAAACTGTCATATAAGGAAATAGATAATTTTGCTTTATATGTTGTTTTTTCTCTTACATTTTGCAAGATGTCTCACTTTGACCCTGCCTCAGAAGCTTCTGCTGGAACATTGCTGCTTGACATCGGTCTAAGTGCATTTGTTGTAAAGTTGTAGAAATTATGTCACTGAATGTCATTTGATAAACTTTTACATTCAGATAATGTGTCCATCAGTAATAGTACATTGCCAGTTGCAGTTTCTTCAACTTCTAATGTACATAATATACCTGTAAATTTTTAAATAATTTGTTTCTAATTCTATTCTGAAGGCTTTGTCTGCATTTCCACCTTCAAATAAATGTAATAGGTCTTTTAAAACTTCTCATTTAGTTGATGAAATTTCAAATGACCAACAATATGATAATTTATCCTTTTCTGATGAGGATCTATATGATTCAGAAGATCCTCCTCAGACATTGACACTGACAAATCTACTTATTTATTTAAAATTGAGTATATGCTTCTTTATATGCGTTCCTTATTAAGAAGTGTTAATTACTTTGGATATTGAGGTAACCAGTCCTCTTGACGTTCAGTCTAATAAACGTTTAAATGCTGTTTTTAAACCTCCTGTGGTTTCTCCAGGAGTTTTTTCCTATTTCTGATATGATTCTAAGGAATGGAATAAGCCAGGTACTTCTTTTATTCCTTTTTTTAAGGTTTAAAATATTGTATCCTTTTGCCAGCAAAATTTATAGAGTTTTGGGAAAAGATCCCCAAAATTGATGGGGCTATCTCTACTCTTGCTAAACGTACTACTATTCCTTATCTAAGGAAGTCCTATTTATATTCAGGTCATCTTTTCAGACCTGCAATTTCTTTGGCTGATGTTGCGGCTGCATCAACTTTCTGGTTGGAGAATTTAGCGCAACAAGAATTGGATTCTGACGTATCTAGCATTATTTGCTTACTGCAACATGCTAATCATTTTATTTGTGATGTTAGATCCATGTCTTTAGCTATATTAGCTAGAAGAGCTTTGTGGCTTAAATCTTGGAATGCTGATATGTCATCTAATCTAGATTACTATCTCTTTCTTTCCAAGGTAATAATTTATTTCGTTCTCAGTTGGATTCTATTATTTCAACTGTTACTGGGGGTAAAGGAGTTTTTCTGCCTCAGGATAAAAAAAAACAAAAACCTAAGGGTAAATCTAAGGCTCCCCCCAAGGAATCTGCCTCCAATTGGAAACCTTCCTCAAATTGGAATAAATCCAAGCCTTTTAGGAAACCAAAGTCAGCCCCTAATTCCGCATTAAGGTGCGGATTAAGGTTTTTCAAGGATATTTGGATAAAATCTGTTCAAAATTAATGGATTCAGAGCATTGTCTCTCAAGGGTATCGAATAGGATTCAGAGTAAGACCTCCTGTGAGAAGATTTTTTCACTCACATATCCCAGTAAAATCCAGTAAAAGCTCAGGCATTCCTGAAGTGTGTTTCAGACCTGGAGTCTTCAGGGGTAATCATGCCAGTTCCTCTTCTGGAACAAGGTTTGGGGTTTTATTCAAATCTATTCATTGTCCCAAAGAAGGAAAATTTATTCAGACCAGTTCTGGATCTGAATATTTTGAATTGTTATGTTAGAGTACCAATTTTCAAGATGGTGACTATAAGGACTATTCTGCCTTTTGTTCAGCAAGAACATTATATGTCTACAATAGACTTGCAGGATGCATACCTTCATATTCCGATTCATCCAGAACATTTTCAGTTTCTGAGATTCTTTTTTCTAGACAAGCATTACCAATTTGTTGCTCTTCCATTTGGCTTAGCAACCGCTCCAAGAATCTTTTTCAAAGGTTCTAGGTGTCCTACTCTCTGTATTCAGAGAACAGGGTATTGCAGTGTTTCCTTATTTGGAAGATATCTTGGTACTAGCTCCATCTTTACGTACTGCAGAATCTCACACGAATCAACTAGAATTGTTTCTTTGGAAACATGGTTGGAGGATCAATTTACCAAAAAGTTTCTTGATTCCTCAGACAAAGGTCACCTTTTTAGGCTTCCAGATAGATTCAGTGTCTATGACTCTGTCTCTAACAGACAAGAGACGTTTAATTGGTTGCAGCCTGCCGGCACCTTCAGTCTCAGTCATTCCCTTCAGTGGCTATGTGCATGGAAGTTTTAGGTCTCATGAGTGCAGCATCGGACGCGATCCCCTTTGCTCATTTTCACATGAGACCTCTTCAGCTTTGTATGCTGAATCAATGGTGCAGGGATTATTCAAAGATATCTCAATTAATATCCTTAAATCCCAATGTACGATACTCTCTGACATGGTGGATAGATCACCATCATTTAGTTCAAGGGGCTTCTTTTGTTTGGCCAACCTGGACTGTGATCACAACAGATGCGAGTTTTTTCAGGTTGGGGAGCTGTTTGAGGATCTCTGACAACACAAGGGGTTTGGAAATCTCAAGAGGCGAGATTTCCAATACATATTTTAGAACTCCGTGCAATTCTCAGAGCTCTTCAGTTTTGGCCTCTGTTAAAGAGTGAACCGTTCATTTGTTTTCAGACAGACATTATCACAACAGCGGCATATGTCAATCATCAGGGTGGGACTCACAGTCCCCAAGCTATGAAAGAAGTATCTCGAAATACTTGTTTGGGCGGAATCCAGCTCCTGTCTAATCTCTGCGGTGCATATCCCAGGTGTAGACTATTGGGAAGCGGATTATCTCAACCGCTAGACTTTACATCCAGGGGAGTGTTTTCTCCATCCAGATGTTTTTTTCTCAGATTGTTCGGATGTGGGGTCCTCCAGAGGTAGATCTCATGGCCTCTCATCTAAACAAGAAAACTTCCCAGATACCTGTCCAGGTCCAGGGATGTTCAGGCGGAAGCAGTGGATGCGCTGACACTTCCTTGGTGTTATCATCCTGCTTATATCTTCCCGCCTTTAGATCTCCTTCCATGAGTGTTTTCCAAAATTATCATGGAACAATCATTTGTGTTGCTGGTAGTGCCAGCATGGCCACACAGGGTTTGGTATGCAGATCTGGTTCGGATGTCCAGTTGCCCGCCTTGGCCACTTCCGTTACGGCCAGACCTACTATCTCAAGGTCTATTTTTCTATCAGGATCTGAAATCATTACATTTGAAAGTATGGAAATTGAATGCTTAGTACTAAGTCATAGAGGTTTTCCTGACTCAGTGATTGATACTATGTTACAAGCTCATAAATCAGTCTCTAGGAAGATTTATTATAGAGTTTGAAAGACTTACATTTCATGGTGTTCTTCTCATGAATTCTCCTGGCATTCTTTTAGAATTTCTAGAATTTTTACATTTTTTCAGGATGGTTTGGATAAGGGTTTGTCTGCAAGTTCCTTGAAAGGACAAATCTCCGCTCTTTTTGTTTTATTTCACAGAAAGATTACTATACTTCCTGATATACACTGTTTTGTACAGGCTTTAGTTTGTATTAAGCCTGTCATTAAATCAATTTCTCCTCCTTGGAGTCTCAATTTGGTTCTGAAGGCTTTACAGGCTCCTCCATTTGACATTAAACTACTTTCTTGGACAGTGTTGTTCCTTTTGGCTATCTCTTCTGCTAGAAGAGTTTCTGAGCTATCTGCTCTTTCTTGTGAATCTCCTTTTCTGACTTTTAATCAGGATAAGGCGGTTTTGCGGACTTCATTTGAATTTTTCCCTAAGGTTGTGAATTCTAACAACATTAGTAGAGAACTTGTTGTCCCTTCCTTGTGTCCTAATCCTAAGAATCCTTTGGAAAGATCCTTACATTCTTTGGATGTGGTGAGAGCTTTGAAATATTATGTTGAAACTACTTTAGATTTCAGGAAGACTTCTAGTCTATTTGTTATATTTTCTGGTCCTAGGAAAGAAGGCCAGAAGGCCTCTGCTATTTCCTTGGCCTCTTGGTTAAAGCTTTTGATTCTTCAAGCTTATTTGGAGTCGGGCCAAGCCCCGCCTCAGAAAATTATAGCTCATTCTACTAGTTCAGTCTCCACTTTGTGGGTTTTTAAGAATGAAGCTTCAGTTGATTAGATTGGCAAAGCAGTGACTTTGCATACCTTTACTAAATTCTACCATTTTTATGTATTTGCTTCTTCGGAAGCAGTTTTTGGTAGAAAAGTTCTTCAGGCAGCTGTTTCAGTTTGATTCTTCTACTTTTGATTTAAGTTTTTTTCTTTCAAAAATGAAAATAAACTTATTATTTGGGGTTGTGGATTAATTTTTTCAGCGGTATATGGCTGTTTTTATTTTATTCCCTCCCTCTCTAGTGACTCTTGAGTGGAAGACTCCACATCTTGGGTATTGGTATCCCATATGTCACTAGCTCATGGACTCTTGCCAATTACATGAAAGAAAACATAATTTATGTAAGAATTTACCTGATAAATTCATTTCTTTCATATTGGCAAGAGTCCATGAGGCCCACCCTTTTTATGGTGGTTATGATTTTTTTGTATAAAGCACAATTATTTCCAAATTTCTTTTGTTGATGCTTTCTACTCCTTTCTTTATCACCCCACTGCTTGGCTATTCGTTAAACTGAATTGTGGGTGTGGTGAGGGGTGTATTTATAGGCATTTTGAGGTTTGGGAAACTTTGCCCCTCCTGGTAGGATTGTATATCCCATATGTCACTAGCTCATGGACTCTTGCCAATATGAAAGAAATGAATTTATCAGGTAAGTTCTTACATAAATTATGTTATTTGCATATTTGCATATTTGTATATTTACATATTTGCACATCTATATTTTTGCTTATTTGCATACTTTATTATCCATATACATGCATTTTCTTTTCTAGGCGAGTAAAGAATTTACTTATTTATTTGTTCTTTATTCCACTCTGTATAATATATATTTGAGTATATGTGAGATATAGTTGTGAGCTTGTACAATATAAATTTGAGTATATGAAATCGTGCAATATATATATCAAACTCAATATGAGATAAGCCGTTGCTTACTGTCCCACGCTTTTTGCTTCAGTGTTTGTGCACTAGTCTAGAATATATAATAACATCTTGTTTAAATTTTGTTACTTATGTATCAATGTGTCTCTTCCTTTTACATACAAATCAAACAGAGAAACCCAACAACAGAACTCAGCCACACCGGGCTGTAATGAATCAATATGAATGGACCAGTGCAGAGTCTCCGGTAATGAGTGACACTTCTTATAGCAGTTATACGGTTGAATAACTCACCCCACTCTGGCCTGTCCGGTCAACCACTTGACAGTATCGCTGCCCAAAGTACAGCCGCCTCTGTGCCGCTTCCGAAGATCCAAACTTCAATTGAGCGGCTCACAGGGCCTCAGCTGTAATCTGTGTGCTCGTCGGCTTGAGTGTGGGTGTGTAGCTATACGTCACAGGTATTCCTCCAATAGCAGGAGTTCTTTTCCGGAGGTGCTGCAAACTTTGATCCGCTCCAGGCTGTAGCATCAGCTGATGGGTCGGCAAGGACTGGAATGATCATCAAATTCAAAAGGAGACACCGACATCCATCTTATAGGTAAAATCTTGTAAACTTTATTATGCAATGTTAAAAACGAAGAGACAACACAGCAAATGTACTAGAGTCAGACGTGGGCGCAGCACACAGGCATACGCGTTTCGGAAAGAGATTCCGTAGTCACAGCCTGACATGCTACCCCACACACCTGTTTAAAAACCCCATGGGCTTATCTAATAGGTTAAAACAGGAACTACCCCCATAGACTCTAGCCAATAGGACACTAGATAGCAAATACAACAATGATCCTAATTAACACTTCATTATCTAGGTTACCAGCATTTCTGCTATACAAACAGTCCTAGCAATAATAGAAATGCATGTGAATAGACATACTCGTATAATTAAATAACAATCATAATCCTAATGTGAAAATGTTGATCATATTTGAAATGTAGCACAGGGGAGATGATATAGCTACAGCATTACTTGAGAAACATTAATCATGTTGATAAAATGTAACAAAATAAGTAGATGATTAAAAGGGAAACTACTGGGCACATTAGTAAGGTGTAAGTTGGTCACACCAATATTTATATAAGGATTTCATTTTAGGAGGAACAGGTGTTTAAAAGACAAATTAAAGTAAGCAAATAATGTATACTGCCGTATACAAAGAGGATATATATGTGTTTATGTATCAGAAAAGCTCCATAGGCACAATGTATAGATACTATCATGTGTGCTAATGGACTAGTAAATATAGTCATTGGTGTACAGAGCAAATAATGGCAGAATATTATTCCCAGTGATTAATAATATCAAACCTGGAATTCAGACCTTTCGGTAGTCTGCTTTCAAGGGTAAATATCCAATATGCTTCCCTTCTTGCCAATATTGTATCTATATCACCGCCCCTAGGGGGCCTAAGGATCTTTTCTATAGCACACCAAGAGAAATATCTTAAATCGTTATTGTGGAAAGAGCCAAAGTGTTGTACTATTGGAGTGCTAGCCCTGTTGATTTTAAATGATGACAAATGTTCCCATATGCGGGTATTTAGGTCCCGTGAGGTGAGACCTACATACTGTAATTTGCAGTGAGAGCATTCAATAAGGTAAATGGCATATTCCGTGGTACAGTTCATACATGTATCAATATCATACCTCTTGTTGGTGACAATACTAGAAAAATTCTTTGTCACAGCAACATAATCACAAGGTTTACACTTGCGCCAACCACATTTGAACATGCCAGTATGCCTTAGCCAAGATGATTGACTCTCAGTTTTACTCTTCAGTAACGTGGGGGCCAACAGGTTACCCAATGTTGGGCTTCTCCTATAGGAGCATCTGAGCCCATTCTTAACAGTATTAACTAGCTTGTCGTCAGCTGAGAGGAGAGGGAAGTGTTTACGGACTATCTTACAAATATCCTGATACTCTATACTATGATTGGTGACAAAAGTCAATCCTTTGAAATCATTATTTTTGGAAGATTTCATATTTAACAGATCCCTTCTTTCTATAGTGCTGACAGCAGCTTTGGCCCTTTTCACTACAGCTTTGGGGTACTTTCTTTCTAGGAGTCTCCTTTCTAGATCAACTGATTCTTGTTTAAACTGTTGAAAACTAGTGCAATTTCTCCTCAGCCTAGTGTATTCTCCATTAGCAATAGCATATGGAACATGCTTGGGGTGGCAACTCGTGCCTTGAAGGAGTGAATTGCCTGAGATGGGCTTCCTGTAAACGGTAAATTCAATCTTACCATCAGGATTACCCCTCAGTGTAATGTCAAGATAGTTTATAGTATGTGGATTAAATTCACAGGTAAATCTCAGGTTAAGATCATTGCAATGTAAGTACTCCAAAAACAGGGGAATAATGTCCTCACTTCCTGTCTAGATGAAGATAAGATCATCTATATACCTCTGGTATAGAGATATATGAGATCTATATATATTATTATCTCCAAAGATGTGGTAAAATTCCCACCATCCTAGAAATAAATTTGCATAGGAGGGGGCAAACTTCGCCCCCATGGCGGTACCACATCTCTGGAGATAATAAGTATCTTCAAATTTGAAAAAATTGTGTGTTAATAGGAATGTGAGTACCTTAAGAATAAAATTCCTAAGGCAAGAGTCTATGGGGGTAGTTCCTGTTTTAACCTATTAGATAAGCCCATGGGGTTTTTAAACAGGTGTGTGGGGTAGCATGTCACGCTGTGACTACGGAATCTCTTTCCGAAACGCGTATGCCTGTGTGCTGCGCCCACGTCTGACTCTAGTACATTTGCTGTGTTGTCTCTTCGTTTTTAACATTGCATAATAAAGTTTACAAGATTTTACCTATAAGATGGATGTCGGTGTCTCCTTTTGAATTTGATGATCTTCCTTTTACATACCATGTTTTGTTACTTTTGTTATTTTTTCTATGTGCATCAACCTCTGTCCTTATCCATTGTAAGGGTTAAATCATGTGTTTAGGTATAGCAGGTGTTTGATCACCTTCCAACCAATGAATGTGTTTTACATGCTTTTTAAATTGCTAATTGACTAACGTTCTTTAGGTCTATGATTAGGACGGTTCGCCGAAACGAGTAAGACCAGTCACTACCTCCTGTGTCTGTAATTTTAATGGTTCCAATAAAGACTGTTTTTATGGTTAACATACACGGTGATCCTGAGCCCCCTTTGTTCGTTTGATGTTATTTCTGTGGGCTACGAGGAGTTCACTTATTGCTACAGGACAGATCGTTACTGGATTTCAAGGCTTTGTATCTGCATCGTTTACCTTTTGGATGTGGTGATTGGCGATCGCTTACCTACAGCTGACACAACCCCAGCAGTTTGGCACTCTCGCCCGTGTATTGGATACTCTGCAAGATTGACCGGCCCCAGGAGGGGAGCGCGGTTCTACGTGCTTACGTCCCGGGACTGGTCTCTATTGAGGTATGTGTAGCGGATGGTTCCTGGCGACCGGGTTTGCCGGAATTGAAAAGCGCTTTACTTATCAGCCGGACGCTGTGTGCCTTTGCTGAGGAGGTGAGGTTTGCTCTCTAATGAGCTGTTATTTTGGTTGAAGCTGCTTTGACATCCCACATGAGAGCCTTTTATCATTAATCTTTGACTCCAATATTTTGCTACACCAGAACTTTTGTGTGTTGTGTGTATTTTCTTTATTCCTCGACTCTGGTCTAGGCTTTATTGGGGCCTTATTTGAAGATCCAGGTTAGGATTCTATCAGCCAATCGGAATTAAGGTAGGAATATTCTGATTGGCTGATGGAATCAGCCAATCAGAATCAAGTTCAATCCGATTGGCTGATCCAATCAGCCAATCAGCCAATCAGATTGAGCTTGCATTCTATTGGCTGTTCCGATCAATCAGCCAATCAGATTTTTCCTACCTTAATTCCGATTGGCTGATAGAATCCTATCAGCCAATCGGAATTCGAGGGACGCCATCTTGGATTACGTCATTTAAAGGAACCGTCATTCGTCGTTCAGTCGTCGGCCAGGATGGATGTTCCGCGTCGGAGGTCTTCAGGATGCTGCCGCTCCGCTCCGGATGGATGACGATAGAAGATGCCTCTTGGATGAAGACTTCAATCGGATGGAAGACCTCTTCTGCCCCGCTTGGATGAAGACTTCTACCGGATGAAGGACCTCTTCTTGCTCCGCTTGGATGAAGAATTTGGCTCGGCTGGGTGAAGACGACTCAAGGTAGGGAGATCTTCAGGGGCTTAGTGTTAGGTTTATTTAAGGGGGGTTTAAGTTAGATTAGGGGTATGTGGGTGGTGGGTTGTAATGTTGGGGGGGGGGTATTGTATGTTTTTTTTTACAGGCAAAAGAGCTGAACTTCTTGGGGCATGCCCCGCAAAGGGCCCTGTTCAGGGCTGGTAAGGTAAAAGAGCTTTGAACTTTTTAAATTTAGAATAGGGTAGGGCATTTTTTTATTTTGGGGGGCTTTGTTATTTTATTAGGGGGCTTAGAGTAGGTGTAATTAGTTTAAAATTGTTGTAATATATTTCAAATGTTTGTAAATATTTTTTTATTTTTTGTAACTTAGTTCTTTTTTATTTTTTGTACTTTAGTTAGTTTAATTCATTGTATTTATTTGTAGGAATTGTATTTAATTTATTTATTGATAGTGTAATGTTAGGTTTAATTGTAGATAATTATAGGTATTTTATTTAATTAATTTATTGATAGTGTAGTGTTAGGTTTAATTGTAACTTAGGTTAGGATTTATTTTACAGGTAAATTTGTAATTATTTTAACTATTTTAGCTATTAAATAGTTCTTAACTATTTAATAGCTATTGTACCTGGTTAAAATAATTACAAAGTTACCTGTAAAATAAATATTAATCCTAAAATAGCTATAATATAAATATAATTTATATTGTAGCTATATTAGGGTTTATTTTACAGGTAAGTATTTATCTTTAAATAGGAATAATTTATTTAATAAGAGTTAATTAATTTCGTTAGATTAAAATTATATTTAATTTAGGGGGGTGTTAGTGTTAGGGTTAGACTTAGCTTTAGGGGTTAATACATTTATTAGAATAGCGGTGAGCTCCAGTCGGCAGATTAGGGGTTAATAATTGAAGTTAGGTGTCGGCGATGTTAGGGAGGGCAGATTAGGGGTTAATACTATTTATTATAGGCTTAGTGAGGCGGATTAGGGGTTAATAACTTTATTATAGTAGCGCTCAGGTCCGGTCGGCAGATTAGGGGTTAATAAGTGTAGGCAGGTGGAGGCGACGTTGTGGGGGGCAGATTAGGGGTTAATAAATATAATATAGGGGTCGGCGGTGTTAGGGGCAGCAGATTAGGGGTACATAGGGATAATGTAAGTAGCGGCGGTTTACGGAGCGGCAGATTAGGGGTTAATAATAATATGCAGGGGTCAACGATAGCGGGGGCGGCAGATTAGGGGTTAATAAGTGTAAGGCTAGGGGTGTTTAGACTCGGGGTACATGTTAGAGTGTTAGGTGCAGACGTAGGAAGTGTTTCCCCATAGCAAAAAATGGGGCTGCGTTAGGAGCTGAACGCGGCTTTTTTGCAGGTGTTAGGTTTTTTTTCAGCTCAAACAGCCCCATTGTTTCCTATGGGGGAATCGTGCACGAGCACGTTTTTGAGGCTGGCCGCGTCCGTAAGCAACTCTGGTATCGAGAGTTGCATTTGCGTTAAATATGCTCTACGCTCCTTTTTTGGAGCCTAACGCTGACATTATATGGACTCTCAATACCAGAGTTATTTTAAAGGAGCGGCCAGAAAAAGCCAGTGTTAGCTACGTGGGTCCTTACCGACAAAACTCTAAATCTAGCCGTATGGAAATTAAATTGGGCGATATGTTTTATTCTATGGAACTATTGAGACTTAAAGAAATCAGATTAAAACTTGATGCTTGGATTCTCAATAAATACCTAGAACTTAATATGATCCCAAGGGGACTACGGGTAAAAAAGTTTCCTACTTTTGATGTTACAGATCCCACCTTTATAAGTGAATGGAATCAAATTTTGTCTGAATGTTCTATCAGATTAATTACTATGCTTGTTAAATTTAAAAATGTACAACTTGAATCTGTAAGAGAGGAGATAAAAAAAACTACAAATTGATTTGAATCACTATAGAGATGTTGTAGAATATATGGAATTTGATAAATTGTTGCAAAATGTGGTAGAGAATACTAAGTCAGATATTATTCAAACTAAACATGATAAATTCCTCCGTGATCAGAGAGATTATTCTACAGGAAATGTATTTATTTGGCAAAAAAATAGACAGCGCAGACATACATCACAATAATACCAAATGGCAACACTGTTACTTTAACAGGCCGCCAGCGTAGACGTAGGAGGTATAATCAGTGGAGATTGAAGATTGTTCATCACAATTTGCCTCGTCCTCCGGTGAAGACAGTATGGCATCTGGATATGAGGATAATCAGGTTTATGTATGTATGTATGTAGTTTCAGAGACAGCTTAAATCTTTGGTAGATGATGGAATGATTTTGGGCATCCTTGATCAGGATACTGTCAAGTATCTTTTGGTGGATCATCCTGTGGTGCCCATTTTCCATCATCTGCCAAAGGTACATAAAAGCTTGTATAATGTAAAGGGAAGACCGATCGTCTCAGGCATAGGCTCTCTATTTGAGCCTATGTCAGAGTGGTTGGATACTCTTTTGCAGCCGATCATTACTAGCCTTCCAAGTTTCATTAAAGATACCTTGCATGTTCTTGAATCACTCAAGAACATATCTTGGACTGAGAATTGTAGTTGGTTGGCTATCGACGTTATTTCGTCATATTCAACCATCCCTCAACATATGGGTTTACAAGCAGTCAAATATTTTTTGGAACTTTGTTATGATCTGGAACCTGATCATCTACAATTTATTCTCCGCACTACTGGCTTCCTCCTTGAACATAATTACTTATTTAAAGGGGATTACTATCTGCAGGTACAGGGAACAGCTATGGGGGCTAAATTTGCCCCCGTGTACGCCAACATCTTTATGGGATGGTTAGAGCGAAACTGTATATATGCAGATAGTAATCCCTTTTCTGAGCATATCATCTTTTACAGAAGATTCATTGATGATCTCTTATTTGTTTGGGGGGGGGGGGGACAGGAAAGTGCTGAGAATTTTGTCAAATTTTTGAATTGTGACTCCAATGGGGTTAAGTTCACTTATGAATGGCATTCTGATACCATTAATTTCCTTGATGTCACCCTTATGGGCGACACTGGGGAAAAGCGGATCCATACCAAGTCGTTTCGAAAACCAATATCTGGCAATACCATATTGCATGCCAAGAGTGCACACCCAAGACATGTTTTTAGGGGGATAGCTAAAGGTCAATTTCTCAGAGCAAAACGTATTTGCTCTGACCCTAAATATTTTGTAACAGAAAGCAGAAAAATAAAAAGCCATCTCTCAAATAGAGGTTACTCAGCTACCCTCCTAAATAACATGTCTACACAAGTAGATTCCCTGAATGAGTGTGATGACAATATTGAGAGTACTAGTAGTAGAAAAAGTATGAACAAAAATAAAAATAAACATGATGATGGTGACATTCTACTCAATACTCTTCAATTTGTAAAATCATACACAAATATTTTCCCATTTTATATGGAGATAAATCTCTAAAAAAAAGTAGTGGAAACAGGTGTCAAATGTGTGTATTCTAGAGGTTTAACATTGGGCAATATGTTGTCCCCCAGTCAACTACCTAGTACTCGTCCATCTAGCACTTGGTTAACCACTAATGGTACTTTCAGATGTGGTAATCGACGCTGTAAGACCTGTGACTACATTAAAGTAGGGAATTATTTTCAGTCATGTGCCACTGGTCAAACTTTTGAAACAAAAGGGTGTGTAAACTGTTCAGCTTCCTTCGTGGTATACCTGGTGGAATGTACAACCCACAATTTACAGTATGTTGGTATAACCACAAGGGACGTTAGAACAAGGATTAGGGAACATCTAGGATACATTAAAAATGAATCACGTTGTTCAGAATTATCTAGACATTTTTTGGATATACATGAAGGATGTGTTAAAAGTTTCAAGTGGTGTGCTATTGAACGAATCAACAATCCAAAAAGGGGAGGTAATAAGTCAAAAATTCTATCTAGACAAGAAGCGTTTTGGATTTTTAAGTTGTCAACATTAGTACCAAACGGTTTTAATTCAGAATTTGATGTAATTAATTATTGGGAATGAGTTTTTTGTTTCCCTGCTTATACTTATGCTAAGTATTTTTACATCTTAACCCTATCCTTGTGATGGTGTTGTCATACGCACCTACATATTTGCATATTTGCATATTTGTATATTTACATATTTGCACATCTATATTTTTGCTTATTTGCATACTTTATTATCCATATACATGCATTTTCTTTTCTAGGCGAGTAAAGAATTTACTTATTTATTTTTTCTTTATTCCACTCTGTATAATATATATTTGAGTATATGTGAGATATAGTTGTGAGCTTGTACAATATAAATTTGAGTATATGAAATCGTGCAATATATATATCAAACTCAATATGAGATAAGCTGTTGCTTACTGTCCCACGCTTTTTGCTTCAGTGTTTGTGCACTGGTCTAGAATATATAATAACATCTTGTTTACATTTTGTTACTTATGTATCAATGTGTCTCTTCCTTTTACATACCATGTTTTGTTACTTTTGTTATTTTTTCTATGTGCATCAACCCCTTGTCCTTATCCATTGTAAGGGTTAAATCATGTGTGTCATGAATGGAGCCGCTCACTGCCGTGTCGCCGCGGCTCACGGATCTCCTCTGTATCGTTACGTTGCCTAGCAACGTGACGTGGTATCCGGCTCTCCTCCTGACGTCAGAGTCTCCCTGCCTTCAAATCTCGGCGGGAGATTTGAATCAGCGCCCGTTTGTTTTTTCTTCATTCATTCAGACCGGACCTATGTCAGTCTGTTCTGATGTCTCCTTCCTTGCCTGGATCTCCTTGCCAGAATGCCACTCGGTATGTTTGTTAAACCTGCTTATGGGGATAGTTTCTTTAACTGCTGCAAAGAATACTTTATTATTTTCTAAACCTGCTTTAAGTGACTTTTTGCTTTATTCAAACCTGCTAAAAGGAATCTGTTTATTTGCTAACCTACTTAAAGGGACATTTGCTTTATCCTGACCTGCTAAAGGAATCTCTGTTTATTTGCTAACCTGCTTAAAGGGACATTTGCTTTATCAGACCTGCTAAAGGAATCACTGTTTTTTTTGCTAACCTGCTTAAAGGGACATTTGCTTTATCCTGACCTATTAAAGGAATCACTCTTTATTTGCCAAACCTGCTTAAAGGGACATTTGCTTTATCCTGACCTGCTAAAGGAATCTCTGTTCATTTGCTAACCTGCTTAAAGGGACATTTGCTTTATCAGACCTGCTAAAGGAATCACTGTTTATTTGCTAACCTGCTTAAAGGGACATTTGCTTTATCTTGACCTATTAAAGGAATCACTGTTTATTTGCCAAACCTGCTTAAAGGGACATTTGCTTTATTCAGATCTGCTAAAAGGAATCGCTGTTTATTTGCTAACCTGCTTAAAGGGACATTTATTTTATCCAGACCTGCTAAAAGGAATCTCTGTTTATTTGCTAACCTTTTTTTTTTTTTTTCCAAAAGCTTTTTATTAAGGACGTAATTTCAACAAACAATCTTTCCAAGTTAAGGCAATAACAGTATACATACAATGAATTTACATGAAAGATATGAATATGTGTGTGGGGATTGGTTGGATTGATGGGCAGATGAGATCAGCAATCTTTCCCAACATTAAAGTCCTCGTTTTTACAGAGGTATCTCGTGTATATACAGTAGTTTTTCTAGAACATAATCTCATAACAACAATCTACACTGGTGTAATTTTAAGGTAATAAATCAGTCAATAGAGGACACACATCAATAGGGTTGAGAGATAGTATTACACTATACTATACTATATTAAATTAAATTAAGTTAAACTGCAGACTCCCCATAATATTGGGTCGTTAATGTGGAGGAGACTCCCAGACCCCTCTCCGCCTATCTGTGGTTTGCAGCGTAGGTTCCGCTTTCTATGTTGTCTTATTGCACGCCTGTCTCAACAGGGGGATATCTGGGATAGGGGTGAAACTCTGAGGTGATCGCACTGTTGCAAGAAAAAAAGGGGGGGCAATGTCAGGGGGCACAAGGGAGAGACCGAAGGGGGTATATTTTGGGTTTTTATAGATATCTAGGTATCGGCTGGGCGGTTTAACAGGGACTCCCAAGGTTCCCAAGTAAGGCAATAATTTTGCAGTTGCCCTCTTTCTCTGGCCACAAAATTTTCCATATTCTTAATGTAGTTTACACCTTCCAGTACACTCTGCAGTCTTGGGTGTTGGCTCTTCTTCCAGTTCCTAGCTATAAGGAGCTTGGCAGAGATAAGGATATAAATCAGAAGGTTCTGTTTAATCTTGGGTATGCTATCAAGCTCTAAATGTAATATGGCCAGGGCGGGGTTCAAGTCCGTCGTTAATCCTAAATCTCTACAGACCTTTTCTACCTTTTTCCAGTAATCCGTCAATCTAGGGCACGTCCACCAGATATGTAGGGGAGACCCAGGTTCTCCACATCCCCTCCAACACTGCTGTGGATGCCCGGGAAAGAGCTTCTGTAGCTTTGTGGGTACCAAGTGCCATCTGGTAATTACTTTAAAGTATAGTTCGTATAAGGTGATGCAGTGAGTTGCTTTTTTCGTTAAGCTAATGGCTTTGTGCCAATTCTCAGTTGTAAATGTTAGCTGTAAGTCTCTCTCCCAGGCATCCATATGTATTGTCTTTTGGGAGGTTGTTTCCTCTATGAGGCAATGGTAGTGTATCGAGAGAGGTTTAAACTGTTGAAGATTGGCCATCCATCTTGCCTCCCACATAGTCAAATCTCTCATTGAGTCATCTAGAAATCCCCAGGATTTCATTAATGTGCGCAATCTTAATAGATCGAATCTCAGGTTGGGGGTCAAAGTAGGGGAATCTAACATATCCTGGTGTGGTCGTAGCTTGGCATTATTGTAAAAATCCTGTAAGGTATTTATGTCTGAGTTAGTCCAGGCGTTAAGATGGGCGTTTGGTAATCCTATCAAGAGGCCTCTTATGGAGTGCACTGGTGAGGGGTGTGGGGCTATCAATTTATTATGTCTTAGTTTAAACCATGTCTCTTGGCAGCCCTTCACGATGTTGTTTGCAATGTGTATTCTAATTTGCCAATGTGGAGGTAGCCAAAGCAAGTCCTCCAAGTTAATGTATGCTGGCAGTGACGCCTGTTCTAGTTCTCTCCACCTTGTCGGGGGGAGTTCTTTAGCCCAGGCTGTAACATGTGTTATCATTGCCGCTTCATAATATTTTCTGACATTGGGAAGGCCCAAGCCTCCCTTCTCCAGTGGCATGTGTAGAATATGTGCTGCTACCCAAGGTCTTTTATCATGCCAAGTATAGGCGTTAAAAAGAGTCTGGAACCTTCTGAGCAAGGTGCATGGAACTGGTAACGGAATACATCGGAACAGGTAAGTAAGTTTAGGGAGAATCATCATTTTAAGAGCTGCTATCCTACCTAACCAAGAAATCTCGTCATAACGTTTGGAGTGAAGCTCTGCAGTGATATTTGTTAGGAGATTTTCAAAGTTCTCTTTTATCACCGTGGCTTTAACATGGGACAGAAAAACTCCCAAGTGACGAATTCCTTTGGAGGACCACTTAAAAGAATAGGTGGATTGGATAGAAGCACTCTCATTCTGTGGAATATTAATGGAGTATGCTTCCGTTTTAGTCACATTCAATTTATAATATGAGATTTCACCAAATTGTTGGAAGAGGGCCATTAATGGGGGTAAGGAATTAATGGGGTCTGAGAGAAAGACTGTAAGGTCGTCCGCAAAGAGTGCCAATTTCTGGGGGGTATCATGTAGTTGTACACCTTGGATATCTCTAGATTCTCTAATGGCGAGCGCCAGAGGCTCGATCGCAAGGACAAATAGGAGAGGGGAGAGTGGGCACCCCTGCCTGGTCCCATTTCGGATCGTTATTTTGGGCGAACAAAATCCCAGTCCTCTAACAACTGCTGTGGGAGTGGAATATAAAGCTTTGACCGCCTTGACGAAGGAGTCCGGAATTCCGAACGCCGAAAGGGTCTGGAACAGGTAGTCCCATCTCACCCTGTCAAACGCCTTTTCGGCATCTAGTGACAGGGTGAGCATTTGGAGGTCCATATCCGCAGCCTCTGAGAATATATTTAGGAGGCGTCGGGTATTATCCGTGCCCTGTCGGCCCTGGACAAAGCCCACTTGATCCAAGTGTATGAGCGTCTGTAGGTGCTTCCCCAGTCTATTCGCTAGCATTTTAGCATAGATTTTGGCATCAACATTGATAAGGGAGATGGGTCTATAGCTAGAGCACAGTAGGGGGTCTTTACCTTCTTTGGGAATTGTTGTGATGTTGGCCTCCAAGAGTTCGGCTAGAAAGCTACCTCTGGATGCAGCATCACTAAACAATCAGAGTAGTATCGGAGCTACAATCGGGCTGAGTGCACGGTAAAATGTTACCGTAAAACCGTCCGGGCCTGGGGCTTTATGAGGTGTCAGTTCGCTTATGGCTATTTTAATTTCTGTTAGTGTAAATTGCTGTTCTAGTTCCGCCCTGGCTTCTTCAGAAAGGGTGGGTATAGATAGTCCTTTTAAGAACCCCTGGATATCGCTATGGTTGGCTTTAGCCATCCCTTCAGTTGCTTCAATGTCGTACAGGGAGGAGTAGCAGCGCCTATGTCTTTGGGCGCATGTACTGCTCCTCTATGTGTCTCAATGCGGGGTATTCTCTTTTGCTGCGTGCGCTTGCGGAGTTTGTTAGCAAGGAGTTTGTCTGCTCTATTCCCTTTATAGTAATAGAGTTGTTTGAGTTTGTGTAGGTTCTCTTGGACCCTTATCAAATCTCGTTTGGCTATTTCATCTCTAATAATTCCTATTTGGCGCGCCATCTGGGGGCTGGGATGTGTTTTATTCATCTGTTCGAGTACGCGTAGGTCACCGTAGAGCTTCGCCAAAGACTGACTTCCCTCTTTACGAAGTCGAGCTGTTTTTTTAATGAAATGTCCCCGAAGAAATGCCTTAAGAGCTGCCCACACCATGTCTATGTCAGTATTCCCTATGTCATTGTGTGTTAGGAATTCCTTAACGGTCTCTTGTAGTGCTGGGAGTTCAACGTTAGACAGCCATTGTTCTGGGAGTCTCCATGGAGGTCTACCAGAAAGGGACTGTAGTTTAGAAAAGTCTAGATAAACCATGTCGTGGTCGGACCACGTGCAAGGTCTGATGTTAGGGTTTGTAAAGTGATCTAGGGACCAAGAGTCGCAGAATATGTAATCAAGTCGAGAGTATGAGTTATGGGCTTTGGAATGATGTGTAAAGTCCTTTTCTAGGGGTGCTAGACATCTCCATGCATCATATAAATTATGTTGGTAGATGAGTTTCCGAAAAGCATTGGAGGTGGATGAAAGAGTCCTATCTGAGTGTGTCGTGAGGGTGGATTGTTTGTCCTTGGAGGGGTCCCATACCATGTTGAAATCTCCCCCTATTATTAAACTTCCCCTTTTGATCTGATCAACATGTATCAAGAGTTTACGGAGAAAGGGGATTTGCTTGGCATTAGGTGAATATAGGGAAACTAAGGTAAATAAGGTGTCATTGAGTGAGCAGATAAGTATCAGGTATCTACCTTCACTATCCTTTTCGATATATTCCAGTTTGTAGGACAGGTCTTTACTAATTAATATGGCAACACCTCTATTTTTGCTTTCGGAATTAGAGGCGATCTCACAGGTCGGGTAGTGTTTGGAGATCCCAGGGAGTCGGGGTTCCCCGGACCAGTGGGTTTCTTGCAGGAATAAGATATGTAATTTGTGTGCTAGAACATAGTGCTGCAACAGCTTTCTCTTAGTGGGGGAGTTTAAGCCCTGCGCATTCAACGTAGCTACACGTATTGGGGCCATTATAGCAATGGTCTAGGGGCTATCGGGATCGCTAAGGGATTGGCTTGAAGATAGAGCGTGGGAGTCACTCTTCCCTTAAGGGAGTGCAAGTCTGCCGTACAACTTTGAGCATGGGGTCCATATCCGCAGCCTCTGAGAATATATTTAGGAGGCGTCGGGTATTATCCGTGCCCTGTCGGCCCTGGACAAAGCCCACTTGAGTCTATTCGCTAGCATTTTAGCGTAGATTTTGGCATCAACATTGATAAGGGAGATGGGTCTATAGCTAGAGCACAGTAGGGGGTCTTTACCTTCTTTGGGAATTGTTGTGATGTTGGCCTCCAAGAGTTCGGCTAGAAAGCTACCTCTGGATGCAGCATCACTAAACAATCGGAGTAGTATCGGAGCTACAATCGGGCTGAGTGCACGGTAAAATGTTACCGTAAAACCGTCCGGGCCTGGGGCTTTATGAGGTGTCAGTTCGCTTATGGCTATTTTAATTTCTGTTAGTGTAAATTGCTGTTCTAGTTCCGCCCTGGCTTCTTCAGAAAGGGTGGGTATAGATAGTCCTTTTAAGAACCCCTGGATATCGCTATGGTTGGCTTTAGCCATCCCTTCAGTTGCTTCAATGTCGTACAGGGAGGAGTAGCAGCGCCTATGTCTTTGGGCGCATGTACTGCTCCTCTATGTGTCTCAATGCGGGGTATTCTCTTTTGCTGCGTGCGCTTGCGGAGTTTGTTAGCAAGGAGTTTGTCTGCTCTATTCCCTTTATAGTAATAGAGTTGTTTGAGTTTGTGTAGGTTCTCTTGGTCCCTTATCAAATTTCGTTTGGCTATTTCATCTCTAATAATTCCTATTTGGCGCGCCATCTGGGGGCTGGGATGTGTTTTATTCGTCTGTTCGAGTACGCGTAGGTCACCGTAGAGCTTCGCCAAAGACTGACTTCCCTCTTTACGAAGTCGAGCTGTTTTTTTAATGAAATGTCCCCGAAGAAATGCCTTAAGAGCTGCCCACACCATGTCTATGTCAGTATTCCCTATGTCATTGTGTGTTAGGAATTCCTTAACGGTCTCTTGTAGTGCTGGGAGTTCAACGTTAGACAGCCATTGTTCTGGGAGTCTCCATGGAGGTCTACCA
Organism: Bombina bombina; assembly: GCF_027579735.1. Lineage (NCBI taxonomy): Eukaryota > Metazoa > Chordata > Amphibia > Anura > Bombinatoridae > Bombina > Bombina bombina. Next base: position 1,230,227,119 of record NC_069499.1, read on the forward strand.
GAAAGGGACTGTAGTTTAGAAAAGTCTAGATAAACCATGTCGTGGTCGGACCACGTGCAAGGTCTGATGTTAGGGTTTGTAAAGTGATCTAGGGACCAAGAGTCGCAGAATATGTAATCAAGTCGAGAGTATGAGTTATGGGCTTTGGAATGATGTGTAAAGTCCTTTTCTAGGGGTGCTAGACATCTCCATGCATCATATAAATTATGTTGGTAGATGAGTTTCCGAAAAGCATTGGAGGTGGATGAAAGAGTCCTATCTGAGTGTGTCGTGAGGGTGGATTGTTTGTCCTTGGAGGGGTCCCATACCATGTTGAAATCTCCCCCTATTATTAAACTTCCCCTTTTGATCTGATCAACATGTATCAAGAGTTTACGGAGAAAGGGGATTTGCTTGGCATTAGGTGAATATAGGGAAACTAAGGTAAATAAGGTGTCATTGAGTGAGCAGATAAGTATCAGGTATCTACCTTCACTATCCTTTTCGATATATTCCAGTTTGTAGGACAGGTCTTTACTAATTAATATGGCAACACCTCTATTTTTGCTTTCGGAATTAGAGGTGATCTCACAGGTCGGGTAGTGTTTGGAGATCCCAGGGAGTCGGGGTTCCCCGGACCAGTGGGTTTCTTGCAGGAATAAGATATGTAATTTGTGTGCTAGAACATAGTGCTGCAACAGCTTTCTCTTAGTGGGGGAGTTTAAGCCCTGCGCATTCAACGTAGCTACACGTATTGGGGCCATTATAGCAATGGTCTAGGGGCTATCGGGATCGCTAAGGGATTGGCTTGAAGATAGAGCGTGGGAGTCACTCTTCCCTTAAGGGAGTGCAAGTCTGCCGTACAACTTTGAGCATGGGGTGGTAAGGTGAGTGACCTCTATGACTGTCTAAAAGTGATATATGTACACTTTCGCAATGAGTGTTCCGTCTGGTCTATGCCAGAAAGACACAACTAAATTGTTGGGGGGGGGGGGGTGCTATGCGGAGAGGGGTCCAGGGCCCCGCCGGCCCAGTGTGGAGTTTATAAAGCCACAGATAAATAAGAGAAGGAAAAATAAAAGGAAATACAAGTAAATAGATACAAAATGAAATGAAGTAAACATAAGGCATATGTATTATATCAGTAAGTTGCTTGTATATGGAGTAATATATCCAATGCTGTATATCTCAAAGGTTAAAACAGTAATCTCAACAGGAGAAACACGAAACAGAATAAGACAATGTAACAGGAAATGATTGGGGGTGAAACATCTATTACTTCCCATTGTATGGCCATAGACAAAATTGTATCAAAACAGGGGCCTATATAGCATTTAATATTTAATATCTCCCCATTAGGGTTACAATGTGATGTTCATAGTAAGTTGGGTCACTAGTGGGGGTTCAGCATTTTCCCTTCAAGAGAGCGGAGGTTTGATTTCCCTCACTCGCTATTGGCTGTGAAACAATAGGGGAGAACAACAAACTATGTCTATGTTCGAAAACTAAGGGTCTCAAGGGGAGTTAAGTGGTGGGTTTATGGCTCTTCACCGGATAATGCGAGTGTTTATTAAGGAGTATAATCTATATGAATTTTGAAGGGTAGGGTATTTTCTCAAATAGTAGTGGCTCAATTTTAAGTTATCAACAGAGGAGATTAAGTATAGATTTGATTCTGTTGGTTACATCCTCACCTTTATGTTTATAGGGTTCTAGTCACTTTGCAACATAGTGGGTGAGCATTTGATTAATAACCATATATTACAATGTAACAAAGTTATAACGACACAGAGGCCTTCAGTAGGGGGAGCTAATACTATCAAGGAAGTATGGCCAGTGTCTACTCTTCTGGGCGTGAGGCACGCTGTTTCATGTTTCTAAGGGACAATAAAAATATTGCAACAAAATCTATAACCAGTCGGTTGAACAGTTACATAGTGTGAGGCATCATAATAAAAAACACATGACATATTGATTCAAGAGCAAAAAACATATATGGTACCATTGGCTAGGTAGATGTATAGTGTAGCACAATGGTTTAGAGTCATTTTTGCCAATCTAGCCAAGAAATAGAGAAATGTAAAGTCCATGGCTAGTGTCTAACATCATAGAAAACACACAAATATTAACATATAAAACTGTTGTGATCTCACCCATCTTCTTCCTGCTCATCTCCTGGAGACCTTCATAAATTGTGAGGGACATACCCCCCAAAGGAGGAATATCCCCCTAAGGGAATACAGTGAAAGTATCTTACATAGGCAGGTACTCTATGGGTCTGTATTTGGGTGTGTGCCAATAGTGTCTCTGAGTTTCTTAAGGGATCCAGAGGGTCTTTCATCCGTTCCAGAGGGTCTCTGTGGTAATGGTTTCCAAGGTGGTGCTGATGCTCTTAGGCCAGATCCCCGCTCTGTACTTGTAGATTGGGCCTCTTTATCTGGTGGTAGAAGTTCCCATTTTTGAAGTAGTTCTCTCGTTTGCTGGGGAGTAGAGGTTATATATTGGTTGTTATCTTTGGTGATAATAAGGCGTACAGGGAACCCCCATCTGTATTTCAAATCTCGCTCCCTTAGTATTTTGGTATACGGTTGATAGTGTCTCCGGATCTGTAACGTATGGGGGGAAAGGTCTGGATAGATTTGTAGTCCCAGATACTCCTCAGGGAGACGTTTGTCTCTGGCAAGTGCCTTGAGTATTTTCTCTTTGTACGTGTAGTAGTGGAATTTGGCTATCACATCTCTTGGCTGGCCACCATCTGCTGATCGTGCTCTGAGAGCTCTGTGGACTCTATCTATCAGGTGTTCATTGTTTGTCGCAGGGCCCAGTATAGCTTCGGATAACTTCTGTAGGTACTTCTCAAGATCTTGTGGTAGAACAGATTCTGGAATGCCTTTAATTCGTATGTTGTTGCGGCGTGACCTATCCTCTAGGTCCGCCAATTTCAATTCTAGATCTGTAATTTGGATGGCTAAGGACTGGGAATAGGAAAGAAGGTTGGTATGGTCTATTGCCAGATCCTCCTGCCTGCGCTCTAGCGCATCTGTTCGTTCACCAATGAGGCCAATATCTCTTTTCAGATCCGCATGTGATCTGTCAAATTTTTTCGATAAAGATTCATGGTGTGATGCTAGTAAGGCTTTCATGGTGTCCATCATATTGTTATTTGTGCAAGTATCTGTCTCCAGGATCTGTGAGGCTTTCTTAACTAATGTTGAACCAGTCTGAGTATCAGAGACACTGCCTGTGTCGGAGTATTCATCCTCTGATCTTGTTTGGGTAGTTCTTGGACGGTGTTGAAAGTGGTCAACTACAGTTCTCTTGAGTGTGGAGTGAGGTTTGTGCTTGCGTTTATGGGCCTGCGACATTTTGTAGTGGGTACAGATGAGACTAACTATTGTCAGATTTCTTCTATGGCTGAGTACCTGCTTATTATCTGTGTGCTAGTACTGTAGCATTGATCGGCCGGCGGGGACACAGACTCTTAGGGGTTATTTACATATTGTCATAACCTGGATCTTCTAGGGGTGAGAAAGAAAAAAATGCCTTCTCAGAGATAGCATAAGCTGCACACCTGTAGTTCAGGTATTCGGTCTTAGTGAGAGTAGAAGGGTAAGTACCCGGGAGGTCCTTCCTTTATGAGATAAGTTTTAATTTCAAGTACAGTATTTGCTGTATAAGGTGATATGTATAGCAGTTTCAGTTCTTATCACATACCCCCCTCCTTAGGGGATTTGTCTCCTATTGACGAAGTGGGGAAGGGGATGGTGATATGACTCACCTCCAGTGCAGTGAGAAATGGTAAGGAGAGGAGCTGCTATGTCTGATTGTACTTATAAGGTATGTCTAGGGTCCCGGTATCAAAAGTACATGCAGCCAGCAAGCGTATGAATATAAGTTTATTGGTCTCTGCAGGAGAGCCAGGTCTTGAAGGGATAGAGCAAGGTGGTTATGTGCTGTCTCCCCAAAAAGTGGTTCAGAAGATCCTGCTTTAGTAGTGGCCTAGCCCGCTGAATGTTAAGTAGATGGGCTGATGGGCGTTTAGTGAGCCCGTGCTGTAGCGGGCAAAATGAGTTTCCACAATTAGGGGCAATAGAATAGAGTGTCGCTCAGTTTGTTACCCTTTTGAGTAAGTTTGTGTGCTGCTGCGTTAACAAACTGTTGAGTGGCCTTACTCAGGGATATGCTGCAGGGATCTGTGTAGCGTTCTAAGTGCTGGTAGGCGTGGAGCAGGTCAGAGATGTATAGTTGGGCAGGGGAACAAGGGCTCAGGCTGTATCGATCACTTTTCTCACCTGATCTCTGTATTGTGGTTATTTCACTAGGCCCGCGCTGCAGGAGCACAAGATGGCGGCGGTTCGCGCCAGGAAAGCTGTGGCATGATTCAGGGTCTCCGGTCTCCCAAGTTCTCCCCCGGTAGTCTCAGACAGGTCACTTTCACACCTTCAGGCGAGATGGTCAGTTAGGGGTAAGTCCCGTTGGCTGTTTTGACTTTTGTGTGCGCTGGATCTCTGACCCCACTCAGGAGCCCTGCCACTGCCTGTAGTCTGCTGCACCGGAGCGGAGCCCCGACCCTCCGGGCAGCAGCGGTGGGTAAGTCAAGCTCTCTCCTACTCACAAGCGGGTCTGTGTGCCGGGTTGTCTGGTGTATTTTGCCTCCGTTACAGCGATCTGCCAAGCACCTCCACAAGTTCCGGTCAGGACAGGCCCCGGTATGGAAAAGTTGAAATCTTCTAGTGGGTATAGCAACTGTCGATATAGTCAGGTTATTTCTAGCTAGCAGGAGTATGGATCACTGAAGGTTCTCTTCTAGAGATAAAAAAGCAATTTTAAACGGCTGTTTTATAGCTATTTTAAAGTGGGTATTAAGGAGCTCTCTCTAGACACGTCTCTCCTGCTTGACGGTTAGCTCCGCCCCCTCATTTGCTAACCTTCTTAAAGGGACACTTGCTTTATCCAGATCTGTTAAAAGGATTATCTGTTTGTTTACTATCCTGCTCAAAAGGACATTTATTATTCACTTGCTAAAAGGAAATTCACTTGGTTTTATTTATCTCCTTAAAAGGACAGTTACTTTTCTTAATCCTGAGTGGGTCACGTCCTGGATATTTCTCAGTGTGCTAGCGTGTGTTTTTACTTTTCACGCTAGCAGTTGGGTTGAATCCTGGGCTGGTCCTTTACGGCTGACATTACAAACGGGCCATAAAATGGACCCCACTGAATTATCCATGGCCGTGACCCACCAGGGACAGTTATTGGGATCTCATGCTACTCACTTGCAATCCTTGGACGCAAAGTTGGATCAGATAACTGCTTTACTTCAGAACATGGCTGCTCCTATACCTCCAAATCCTGTTCCTTTGGATCCCTCTCCTCCTACGAATCCTACAAATCAGTCACAAGGTCAGCTCAGTCCCAGGATACCTCTTCCGGACAAATATGATGGGAATCCTGAGGATTGTAGAGGTTTTCTGAATCAGTGTCGCCTTCATTTTCGGAATAGTCCTGTTCTCTTTGCAACACCCTCCTCTAGGATCACTTTCCTTATTTCCTTAATGAAAGGTAGAGCCTTAGCCTGGGTATCACCTTTGCTTGAAAATAATGATCCTATACTCCAGGATGTGGATACATTCCTCTCTGTCTTTTCAAATGTCTTCGATAAACCTGGGAGGTCTGCCGCTGCTGAAGCTTCTCTTCTAGATTTACGACAAGGTGGTCAACCTGTATCTCAATATGCCATTGAATTTCGCACTCTAGCTTCTGAGACTACTTGGAATCAAGGAGCTCTTAGAGCAGCTTTTCGCAAAGGACTCTCTGAACGTCTCAAAGATGAGTTGGTCTATCGTGAACTTCCAGAATCTCTAGAAGCTCTGATAAATCTTTGTATTTGCCTCGATTCCAGATACCGCGAACGCCAACAAGAAAGAGAGAGAAGTCAGAAAGCTTCTATTCGACCTTTTCGTCTGGTACCTCGCCTCTCTAACCCTTTAACTTCTGCCTCTCCACCTTCCGATCAGGCTGAACCAATGGAAATAGGCACCATTAAATTAACTGAAACTGAACGTCTGAGGAGACGCTCTCTTGGATTGTGTTTATACTGTAGCCTTAAAGGACATTTATTAAAAGATTGTCCTACCAGACCGTTAAAAGCCAGGGCTTAACTTCTGTCCAGGGAGCTAAGTTAAGCCAAATAGGATCTCACTCACTTAATAATAAACTTTTTGTTCCGGTTACTCTTCAAGTTGGAGGAGACAAGATTCATACTCAAGCCCTAGTGGTACTGGAGGAGTCTTCATCGATTCCACATTTGTAACTACTCACTCAATTCCATTATGCAAAAAGGAGTATTCGATTCCTGTCTCCACTGTTAGTGGAGATCCTTTGGGTTCCGGACTTATCCAGTTTGCTACCAGACCCATTCTCTTTTCTGTAGGAATTCTTCATTCAGAGACTATATGTTTTGACGTAATCTCGACTCCTCAATTTCCCATAATTTTGGGTCTTCCCTGGCTCCAGTTACATAATCCTGTATTCTCTTGGACTCAAGGCGAACTCATTTCCTGGGGTTCCACATGTCAAAATAGGTGTCTTCATATACCCACTAAAGTGCCTCTCACTATTGCTCTCACAAGTAATACCTCTGGGTCGTTACCCGCACCTTATCAAGATTATGTTGATGTCTTTTCCAAGAAAGAAGCTGAACGGCTTCCCCTACATCGTCCTTTTGACTGCTCCATTGATCTACTTCCTGGGGCAACCTACCCTCGTGGCAAGACGTATCCACTCTCAAGGCCTGAGAATGCTGCCTTAGAGGAATATATCCAAGATAGTTTGGCTAGAGGTTTTATTCGACCTTCCTCTTCTCCTCTAGGGGCAGGATTCTTTTTTGTGGGAAAAAAGGATGGAGGTCTACGACCTTGTATTGATTACCGGGGTTTGAATCAAATCACAGTCAAGAATAGTTACCCTCTGCCTCTTATTCCTGAACTGTTTTCTTATCTTCAAGGAGCTACAATTTTTACCAAACTGGACCTTCGTGGTGTTTATAACCTTATTCGCATGCGCAAAGGTGACGAATGGAAGACAGCCTTCAACACTCGATTTGGGCATTATGAATATCTGGTCATGCCCTTTGGGCTGTGTAATGCCCCTGCTGTTTTTCAACACTTTGTAAATGAGATTTTTTGGGATTTTTTGAACTCCTTCGTCATTATCTACCTTGACGATATTTTTTTTTTTTTTATCAAGATCATGTACACCACGTCAGGAAGGTTCTGCAACGATTACGAGACAATCATCTATTTGCCAAGTTGGAGAAATGTTCATTTCATCAAAAATCCATATCCTTCTTGGGTTATGTAATATCTGAATCTGGATTTGAAATGGATCCGAACAAACTTTCTTCCATTTTGGACTGGCCTAGACCTGATTCTCTTAAGGCCCTACAACGGTTTCTTGGCTTCGCCAATTATTACAGGAAATTTATCAAAGGATTTGCTACTATTACTACTCCCCTTACGTCACTCACTAGAAAGGGACAAGATTGTAAAGAATGGTCCCCAGAGGCTATTAAGGCCTTTGAATCTCTCAAAAAGGCCTTTTCTTCTGCACCCATACTCCGTCATCCAAATCCGGATTTTCAATTTATCCTAGAAGTGGATGCTTCTTCTGTTGCTGCTGGGGCTGTTCTTTCTCAACGAATACCTGACACGGGTAAGATTCATCCTGTAGGTTTCTTTTCCAAGAAATTTAATTCTTCTGAATTAAATTATGACGTTGGCAATAAAGAGTTATTAGCCATCAAGATGGCTTTGGACGAATGGAGGCATTGTTTGGAGGGCACTACTTTTCCATTTTCCATACTCACGGATCATAAAAATCTTCTTTATCTTCAAACTGCCAAACGATTGAATTCCAGACAAGCTCGTTGGTCTTTATTCTTTTCACGTTTTAACTACAATCTTTCCTATATACCTGGTTCTAAGAATATAAAGGCAGATGCCTTATCCAGACAGTTTCACTCTACCTCTACTCCAGAATCTGGTACTATACTTCAACCACAGGAAGTCATAGCTCAATTATCAATCTCTTGTTTACAGGACTTACAGTCTGCTCAAAAGGACTTTCCTTCATCCCTCAAACCTCCTGACGGTTTATTATTTGTTCCTGAACGTCTCCGTCCAAAGATTCTACATTGGGCTCATGATAGTCCTCTCTCTGGACATCCTGGCATCAGTAACATGACTCGGAATCTCAAACAGTATGTCTGGTGGCCTACTCTCACTCAAGATGTTAAAGATTATGTCTCTGTTTGCACACAATGTGCTACAAATAAAACTCCTCGTCAACTCCCTTCTGGTTTACTTCAACCTTTACCCATTCCTCACCAGCCTTGGACCCATTTATCTATGGATTTTATTACAGACCTACCTCTTTCTGCTGGAAACAACACTATTTTAGTGGTGGTCGACAGGTTTACTAAGTCTGCTCATTTCATTCCTTTGCCTGGTCTTCCATCTGCCAAGGGACTTTCTGAGCTTTTTCTTTTGCATATTGTGAAATTACATGGGTTTCCTATTGACATTGTCTCCGATAGAGGGGTACAATTTGTTTCTCTGTTCTGGAGATGGCTTTGCAAACATTTTGGCACTACAGTCTCTTTATCAACTTCTCATCATCCACAGTCTAACGGCCAAACCGAGAGAGTTAACCAGTGTCTGGAGACTTACCTGAGACATTATGTGGACCATCATCATTCTAATTGGACTCGTTATCTTCCTTTGGCGGAGTTGGCCCATAATGCTCGTTACAATTCATCTCTTCGCTCTTCCCCCTTTTTTGCAGCTTACGGATTTCAACCCAGAACATTTCCTCTGTATACTTCTTCTTCTGACAATCCTGCTTCCGATCAAACTGCTCAGAGATTAACTCGACATTGGCGTAAGATACGTGTTCTTCTTTCCAAATCCTCTAATCGTTACAAGTTTTTTGCTGATCGCAGATGGAAGAAGGCTCCTAATTTTCGTCCTGGAGACAAGGTTTGGATTTCTACTCGTCACCTTCATCTCAAACAACCTTCTATCAAATTGGGGCCACGATATGTGGGTCCTTTCCGTATACTGGGTCAAGTTTGTTCTACTGCATACCGTGTTGCTCTTCCCAAGACTCTCAAAGCTCACCCTGTTTTCCATGTTTCTCTCCTGAAACCGATGAGATCTAATAGATTTTCTAAATCTCTGCCCAAACCATCTCCTCTCTTGGTACAGGGACAGCCGGAGTTTGAGGTTGCTCACATTTTGGATGCAAAACTTTGTGGCAGGAAACTATACTATCTCATCCATTGGAAGGGTTATCCTGTCACGGAGCAAACTTGGGAACCAGCCCAGCATGTACACGCCCCTGCTTTGATTAAGGCCTTTCACAAAGCTTATCCTGCTAGGCCTGGTCCTGTCCCCCGGAGGGGTCCTTGAGGCGGGGGTGCTGTCATGAATGGAGCAACTCACTGCCGTGTCGCCGCGGCTCACGGATCTCCTCTGTATCGTTACGTTGCCTAGCAACGTGACGTTGTATCCGGCTCTCCTCCTGACGTCAGAGTCTCCCTGCCTTCAAATCTCGGCGGGAGATTTGAATCAGCGCCCGTTTGTTTTTTCTTCATTCATTCAGACCGGACCTGTGTCAGTCTGTTCTGATGTCTCCTTCCTTGCCTGGATCTCCTTGCCAGAATGCCACTCTGTATGTTTGTTAAACCTGCTTATGGGGATAGTTTCTTTAACTGCTGCAAAGAATACTTCATTATTTTCTAAACCTGCTTTAAGTGACTTTTTGCTTTATTCAAACCTGCTAAAAGGAATCTGTTTATTTGCTAACCTGCTTAAAGGGACATTTGCTTTATCAGACCTGCTAAAGGAATCACTGTTTTTTTTTGCTAACCTGCTTAAAGGGACATTTGCTTTATCCTGACCTATTAAAGGAATCACTCTTTATTTGCCAAACCTGCTTAAAGGGACATTTGCTTTATCCTGACCTGCTAAAGGAATCTCTGTTCATTTGCTAACCTGCTTAAAGGGGCATTTGCTTTATCAGACCTGCTAAAGGAATCACTGTTTATTTGCTAACCTGCTTAAAGGGACATTTGCTTTATCCTGACCTATTAAAGGAATCACTGTTTATTTGCCAAACCTGCTTAAAGGGACATTTGCTTTATTCAGACCTGCTAAAAGGAATCGCTGTTTATTTGCTAACCTGCTTAAAGGGACATTTACTTTATCCAGACCTGCTAAAAGGAATCTCTGTTTATTTGCTAACCTTCTTAAAGGGACACTTGCTTTATCCAGATCTGTTAAAAGGATTATCTGTTTGTTTACTATCCTGCTCAAAAGGACATTTATTATTCACTTGCTAAAAGGAAATTCACTTGGTTTTATTTATCTCCTTAAAAGGACAGTTACTTTTCTTAATCCTGAGTGGGTCACGTCCTGGATATTTCTCAGTGTGCTAGCGTGTGTTTTTACTTTTCACGCTAGCAGTTGGGTTGAATCCTGGGCTGGTCCTTTACGGCTGACAATGTGTTTAGGTATAGCAGGTGTTTGATCACCTTCCAACCAATGAATGTGTTTTACATGCTTTTTAAATTGCTAATTTGACTAACGTTCTTTAGGTCTATGATTAGGGCAGTTCGCCGAAACACGTAAGACCAGTCACTACCTCCTGTGTGTGTAATTTTAATGGTTCTAATAAAGACTGTTTTTATGGTTAACATACACGGTGATCCTGAGCCCCCTTTGTTCGTTTGATATAGTGCCCAATTTAAGTTTCCAAACTTTTATTCCTTCTTTCTGTCTGGCCATTGGTTTACGGATGAAGAGGAGGATAGAGAAAAAGTGGTTCTGGGGTACATAGATAGATTTTATAAGTGAATTGAGTGCCTTGATCTGAGACAATATTTCTAGGCAATCAATGCAATGTACTATATGTTGTAAAAACAATTTGGAGAGATCTCTAGCTGAGGGGAGTTTTGGTATGGAGAAAGGCAATTTTGGAGAAACGATCTATCACTTCCCAAATGACAGTATTGCCATGAGTGTTAGAGAGATTCACTATTCACCTCCATATAGCGCTGCTATTACA